>NC_141039.2:44285000-44375000 GCF_052040795.2 Danio rerio
GACAGATAGACAGACAGACGGATAGACAGATAGACAGATAGATAGATAGATAGATAGATAGATAGATAGATAGATAGATAGATAGATAGATAGATAGATAGATAGATAGATAGATAGATAGATAGATAGATAGATAGATAGATAGATAGACAGACGGACAGACGGAGGGACGGATGGATGGACGGACGGATGGACAGATAGATATCGTTATTCTAGTGTAGACAGTCTTGGGAGATCTTTCCACATTCAGGCAGACAGGAGCTGAGCTTTCATGACTGTTGGCATCAACATCACAGCCCTCCAATGAACTGACATGCCCAGAAGGGACAATATTTAAGATAAACTGTTTTAAAGAGACATCAAGGCCTCATTTGTCTGCCTTTTTTGTTGCTAGCAGACAAAACACCTGGATGACTAGCCTTCCAGTCCCACCCCCAGACACACTACTCAGAGCCTTTGTCTGGTTTTTCTGAACTCACTCAAACACAACACACCCTAACAGGCTGTGAGTCTTTGAGTCTCACTGCAGAAGGATGCTCATCATTGACCAATAATAGATTTAACTTGATAAAAAGTAACACACAAAAACCCTAAAATAGTCAGTCTACTGAAACTCTCCTTAAATTAAATGTAAAAATATATATATATATATAAAATATATATATATGTACTACCAGTCAAAAGTCAGGATTTTTAACTGTTTTAAAATCGACTTCTCCTGCTCAGCAAAGATGCATTTATTTAATCAAAAATACATAGCAAATTGTGAAATGTTATTGCACTATAAAATAACTAATAAATGCTGCCTCGATAAACAGAATAATTTTCTTTAAAAAAAAAAGAACATGCAAAAACTGAAATAAAACTGACCCCATACCTTTGACCGGTAGTATATATAATAAAAATAAACTCATTTTAATGAATAAAAAAATTATTAAAGGGATAGTTCACTCAAAAATTAAAACTTTATTTTTTTTAACAGCATTATTTACTGTCCCACAAGTTTCTTTCTTCTGATGAACACAAATGAAGATATTTTGAAAAAACCTGTAATCCTTAAATTCTATAAGAAAAAAATACTATGGAAGTCAATGGCTACAGGTTTCCAGCTTTCTTTAAAAATGTTTCTTTTGTTCATTAGAAGGCACTCATAAACTCAGAACAAGAATAAAAGTAAGTTTATGATGACAGCATTTTCTACTATTAATCCTGTAATACACTGTAAAATACATTCATTCATTTTATTTTCGGCTTAGTCCCTTTATTAATCTGGGGTCGCCACAGCGGAATGAACTACTAACTTATCCAGCATATGTTTCAGGCAGCGGATGCCCTTCCAGCTGCAACCCATCACAGGGAAAACATCCACACACACACACACTATGGTCAGTTTAGCTTACCTATTTCAACTATACCACATTTTTGGACTTGTGGGGGAAACCGGAGCACCCAGAGGAAACCCACGCCAACACAGGGAGAACATGCAAACTCCACACAGAAATGCCAACTGACCCAGCCGAGGCTCAAACCAGCGACCTTTTTGTTGTGTACTGTTGTCCACACCATGACATTAACTTTAATGTGTACGATAAGACTAAAAAGTGGTCATTTTCTCATTCCAAATGAGCAGACTGTAAAAAAATACATGGTTCCACACAATCAATTTGTGTTGGAACAACATGAAGGAATTAAGTTAACTTCTTAGTAACATAAAACAGGTAAGTTGTCCCAAAAACCCTGAAGAATTGTGTTGTTTCAGCTCATTTTAAATAAGTAGTTTGAACAAACAGCAAACATCTTTTTTCTGTAGCTGCTTAGACTCAGAAACAATAACCTATACGTCACAACTTTAGGATTAGGGTATAGCAGGCGATTTCAGATACAGCCGTAATTGTTTCACGGTGTAGTCTTTCCCTGTCTGTGTATGTCCATTGGCTGAGTTCCTGTTCCTCAGGTGTGCCTCTGATCACCTCGTCTGACCTGCCGCTGGTGTCTGTGAGTGTGTCATGCTTCAGTGCTGACGGTGATACGCAGCGCGAGTCCGTCTGAACCCCGGCTTTTCTCCCGGCCTCCTGTCACTCGCTGACTCTGCAGTTCTAACGCTGCTCTAGACGTTCAGAGGACGCTGTATAGCCCTGTGGAGTTGGCATACAGGGGGCAGCGGCAGTGTTTTTACGGGGAAAATCCCACCGTGGTGCATTCGGCTAAGCCTAGGGCCTGGGAAAGTTTGTGGAAAGCTCAGTGATGTCCAGTGTAATGGAAATAGCATTGTTCAGTGCAGACAGAGAGGCCTAAACCCAGCGCAGGTCAGGAGCAGTGTGGTATGTCTGTCATTGTCCAAAGCCAAGGACAGAAAATATGGTGAGATAAGAGCATAGCAGGGGTCTAAACTGCACTTTTCATGCATTTGCCAAACACACAGACACTGGTTTTGAACTTCTGACTCGCCCTTGTATTTTAAACGGGGGCTCATTGTTTTTTTTTTTTTTTAGGTGATTTTGTTTATTTTTATTGATTGTAATAAGTACTGACTTCCCCTCCAGTGGGTACGCAGATTATTTGGGAACAGAATGATACAGTGTGTTCCCGAGTCTGATGGAAAACTTCCTTTAGAAATAGAGGAGGACAGAACTATATTTATTCCAGACGTTCCACACACACAAATAAATAGCTCCGTCATAGAGTTGATGTCTAAAATATCAGCCCTCATGTGATGTTTTTTTTAATTTATTTTAAGAATATTTCCCAAGTGCTGCTTAATGGCGAGATTTTTTTTAAATACATTTTATAACAAAAGTTTTAGCAACTAATTCCTAATTACTATTTTGTACTTGCTGTGATTACAGTACATAATAATTTCCGAATTATTTTGCAAGATAATACACTCACCGGCTACTTTTATTAGGTACACCTTACTAGTACCGGTTTGGACCCCCTTTTGCCTTCAGAACTGCTTTAATCCTTTGTGGCATAGATTCAACAACATACTGGAAATATTCCTCAGAGATTTTGCTCCATATTGACATGATAGCGTCACGCAGTTGCTGCAGATTTGTTGGCTGCACATCTATGAAGTGAATCTCCCGTTCCACCACATCCCAAAGGTGCTCTTTTGGATCAAGTTCTGGTGACTGTGGAGGCCATTTGAGTACAGTGAACCAGGAACGGAATGGGACAAAAATTCAGCCCTGGCACCATAACTACACCAGCCCACAATACCATACGTACTGTTTGTTTGACATTCTTGCCAGATTTTGATTATGTCCGCGTAACCTTTGATTGAGTCGGCCCCTCTCGAAACTATCACCGATTGGGCCAAATGCTTAACATTTACTATTATTATTACTATTATTACCATCATCAACGTCATCATAATATTCACATGTTGCACGAGATAAAAGCTGCCTGCATGTAAAAACAATACATATAAAAAATAATAATAAAATAAAAAATAAAAATAAAAACTGACCGGCCCACATTTAAAAAAAATGGTCCGGCCCTTCTGGCATTTGCCAGAATTGCCAGATGGCCAGTCCGCCCCTGCAGTGAACTTGTCATGTTCAAGAAACCAGTCTGAGATGATTCACGCTTTATGACATGATGCATTATCCTGCTGGAAGTAGCCATCAGAAGATGGGTACACTGTGGTCATAAAGACATGGACATGGTCAGCAGCAATACTCAGGTAGGCTGTGGCATTGATACGATGCTCAATGGTACTAATGGGCCCAAAGTGTGCCAAGAAAATATCTTCCACAGTATTACACCACCACCACCAGAATGAACCGTTGATACGAGGCAGGATGGATTCATGCTTTCATGTTGTTGATGCCAAATTCTGACCCGACCATCTGAATGTCGGAGCAGAAATCGATACTCATCAGAGCAGGCAACATTTTTCCAATCTTCTATCGTCCAATTTTGGTGAGCCTGTGTGAATCGTAGCCACAGTTTCATGTTCTTTGCTGACAGGAGTGGCACCCGGTGTGGTCTTCTGCTGCTGTAGCTAATCCGCCTCAAGGTTGGACGTGTTGTGTGTTCAGAGATGCTTTTCTACATACCTTGGTAGTAACGAGTGGTTACTTGCGTTACTGTTGCCTCTCTATCAGCTGGAACCAGTCTGGCCATTCTCCTCTGACATCAACAAGCCATTTGCTCCCACCGAACTGCTGCTCACTAAATATTTTCTCTTTTTCGGAGCACTCTCTGTAAACCCTAGAGATGGTTGTACTCAGAAATACTCAGACCAGCCCGTCTGCCACCAATAACCATACCACGTTCAAAGTGACTTAAATGACCTTTCTTCCCCATTCTGATGCTCGGATTGAACTGCAGCAGATCATCTTGATCATGTCTACATGCCTAAATGCATTAAGTTGCTGCCATGTGATTGGCTGATTAGAAATTTGGGTCACACTTTACAATAAGGTTCATTAGTTAATGTTAATTAATGCATTTACTAACATGAACAAACAATGAACAATACATTTACTACTGTATTTGTTCATGTTAGTTAACGTTAGTTAATGAAAATACAGTTGTTCATTGTTAGTTCATGTTAACTCATGGTGCATTAACTAATGTTAACAAGCATGGCCTTGGATATTAACAATGCATTAGTAAATGTTCAATTATGATTAATAAATGCTGTACATGTGTTGTTCATGTTAGTAAATGCATTAACTAATAAACCTTATTGTAAAGTGTTACCGAAATTTGTGTTGATAAGTAGTTGGACAGGTGTACCTAATAAAGTGGCCGGTGAGTGTAGTATTCAGCTTAAAGTGCAACTAGTTAACTTGTTTGCATTAACTAGGTTATCTTAAATGGGCTAATAATATTGACCCT
Source organism: Danio rerio (assembly GCF_052040795.2). Taxonomy (NCBI): domain Eukaryota; kingdom Metazoa; phylum Chordata; class Actinopteri; order Cypriniformes; family Danionidae; genus Danio; species Danio rerio. The sequence continues at coordinate 44,289,849 of NC_141039.2, forward strand.
AAAAGTTGTTTTAAAAAAAAAAAAACATTTTTACTGATGGACATCAGGTAAACCTTTTGTGCCTTTAAGATACTGTAAGGTACACATCTGTACATTTTAGGTATTAATATGTACCTTTAAGGACCTGTTAGGAACAAAAATGTACCTTTTGAAAAAGGTAAATGCCCCAGTGACAGACTGTACCTTTGTTTTTGAGAGTGTAGTGATGGACAAGCTGAATGTTCATAGCTCAGACAAATATATACAGTGAAGGGTCAAAGGCTTCCTCTGTGATTGGCCAATACTCCAAGAACCAGGACGGGTGGAGAAGCGGAAGGAAGTTCTTGGCATGGTGAAGGTTCAAAGCGTGCAGTTGTTGTTGACTTGAGATGTAAAGGGGCGGGCGAGATCGGCTTCCTTCCTCTGATATGTGGACACAATTCAGCGCATCAAGGGCCTGGATGTGATTTCATGGCTAATGCAGTCCTATTATGGTTTTAACACTTTCAGATTCCTTCAGTGTGTGATGTTGCTAAAATCTTCACTCTAAAGGGAGGAATTACCTGTATAAGCAACGCTTTTTCTGAACTCTCTCTGACGGCTTTATTGCAGTCCTGAGTATTCTTCCAGGAACATACAACACACAGTGTCCTGAGTATAAATGATTACCTCCTCAGGGGACAGATCCAGGTGGAGTTGTGTTAGTTGTGAGTTTGAATTGTTAATAATGTTTTGTCTTCATGAACAGGAGACCCTGTTTCACAGATCTAATGTAGTCATACTCATGCAGTTTCTTCCCCAGCTGTTTACATTCAAACGCATAACAAACATGACAAATTCCGTTTTTGTCATACTTTTGATATAACTTTGTGTTTATTTGAGCTGTTTTTCTGCTTTCACCTCACCAGGGCTATTTTTAGACTTTTTGGCACCCTAGATTACTATTGTCTTAGTATTGACAAATGAAACATTACTGCACCTCACATTTGTGTATCCAGAAAACCAGAATTTAGAAGAACTCATTTATCTATTAATTTTCTTGTCAGCTTAGTTTATTAATCCGGGGTCACCACAGCGGAATGAACCGCCAACTTATCCAGCACGTTTTTACGCAGCGGATTCCCTTCCAGACACAACCCATCTCTGGGAAACATCCACTCCCATCCCATCCGAGCCAAGCCGAGATTCGAAACAGCCACCCAGCGACCTCCTTGCTGTGAGGCGACAGCACTACCTGCGTCACCATTTAGAAGAACTGATGAAGTATAAAGATTATATAGTATATGTACAGTTAGTCAAGGGTGATAAAAAGAAATAGTGTCAGAGATTTTGTAGAATTATGCATATAATTCCTGTTTTTGTTCATTTATTCAATTTTGGCTTCTAATTAAGATAATACAGATATACATTTTATATATATAGTCAATAAAACAGGACTATAATACTGATTAAGAAATTGTGTTTATTTGTGTAAGAAAGATCTGCTTTGAAACTCAGTTTAGGTTGGATGTCTACAGTTCTTCATTTTCTCAAGCCAAAAACTGACTGAAATTGAAATTTTTTAGCTGATGCACAATACTGTATGAATTGGTATTTTGTTTTTGTTTTTTCAGATGGGGAGAGGAGAGAGACTACAGTGGCAGAACACGCAAATACTGGGTGAGATCGCACATCTGTATCTGATACACTAATCTTACACTCATACTGTACAATTGTCACTCTAAAATCACAAAGATTTTCTCTCAGTGTGCCAATGAACCAAAATTAAAATGACTTTTAAATTGAATTAAAGGGAAGAAGCGGATCATATACAAGATGGTTTTAGTTTTGATTGTTTCATAAATTATTATTCTAAGGGGTTGACATCCACCTTAAAGGGCCACGAAATCCACCTGCGTCAGCATTGCGTTTTCACACTTCTAGTTTGAAAAAAGTCAGGAAAGTGTGTGTGCGTCTAGATCTGTTTATGTTGGAGTGTCGGGGGAGGGAAAGAGGGAAGGTTTTGCGAAAAAATGGGAGTTTCAGTTTGGGCATGCTCTGATTTTCACAAAGACAAAACAAACACAGACGCAGGAGAGAAAGACAGTGATTGCATTTACATGGACATCAGTAATCGAAATATTTGCCAAATTATTCATTTGTTGACTTTAACTGCAGTTTGGCTCTTTCATTTTCATTCAAAAACATTTCCTGCATGCCCCCCGTGACAAACGAGATATTTTTATGTTAGGAACTGCTGGAAGAGTGTAGTTGCAATGGAAAGTTTGATACTGCAAGCCGAATGGGAGGAAAAAAAAACCTCCGCATTTCTCGGTAACTTAGATGCACTCCGTAGGTAGCGTCAGCGTCAGCCATGTGTGTATAGACCATCCTGTCACAAAATGCAGCGAAAATTCTACACAACAGTAATAGTTTAAGGTGTTTACACGTTTACACTCAGAGAGCAGCATTTACCACGGATCTTTCAGTCCATTATATTTTAGTGATATTAACATACTGTAAACTTAGTAACTACATCATTTTTACTAAGGTATGTCTTTGAAAACTGAAAGAGTACTGCTAAGGAAATGAACTTATGTTGCCTCGACATAAACATAAATGAAGAACATTGATCCCACACTTACCAAATCTGTAGAGACAGGACAATCAACACCAACTTTTTTTTTAAAAGAAGACGAGCGGCAAATCTGGATGTCACAATTTAAAAAAACAAAAAAAAACAAAAACATATTTCTGTTGCGTGCACCGTGATCCACACATGGGTCCAGCTGCGCTCTCATAGCTGGAAATGAAAACAAAACCTTCGTTGCAGCACATTTATAAACACAACACTGACAACCTGTGTCTCCAAACAATGCTTCTTCTTCCACTTGTTTTGGTAACACAAGGTGGCGTCTTCGAAGCTATCATGCATATTAATGAAGTTGCATCGCATACACAATAGAGCGCGCTGATTGGTTTGAACCAAGTCTATCTCATGAATTAATGCTGCACACTCAAACACGTCACATTGTACTGGCCAGTACAGACAAATCGAATCAAGATCTAATCTCGTGACGCAGCTTCAAAAATTCGTATCAAATCCTACCAGAATATGCTGAATTAAATTCATTAAAGGCTGAGAGCGTAGCCTTTGCAACCTTACTGGCTAGACGACTTATTCTTATGAATTGGAAGTCAGCAGCTCCCCCTTCTTATCGGCAATGGGTTTTTGATTTCCTGCATGCTCTTCGGATGAAAAAGATTCGATTTGCAATAAAACCAAAGCCAGAACAGGTCCAGAAAGTCTGGAGCCCTTTCCTAATTTTTTTTTTAAGGAGACACCTATATCCTAATTATCCTACATAGATATGTACACTAGATGTCGCCTGGCCTATTGTTGTCTATTGGAAGAAATGCGTCAATAGTGCCGCCATCTTGCTACAGGGTAGCGCTCCTTTGAAATGAATGCGGGACCAATGTACAGTGGAGGACTGTGGCCATCCAAAGCCAGGGATATACACATATACACATATATCTATGATCGGGAGTTTTCCTGGATGTTAGTATGTAATTTTTTTTTCTAATTACGAAAATTATAATTTTACATCACTTTTCTACATTGATGGATCAGTGACTGCACGGGCATTCCTGACAAAAAGCTTGTGTTTGTGTGTACAGAAATCTACTTTTCACCCTCACTGTTAAATTTAATCTAATCCGTGTCCTGAAACACACCTCCTCTCCTGCTTTCACTTCTCATACTGACAGAGGGAGCGATTCGTTTGTGAATGAATGCCCCGAACGACTCTTTCACTAACGTTAGCCGACAATAATACAAGTTTCTGGCAGCGCAGCATCTCGTTGTCATATTTCTTTTGCATTGTTTGCTGATTTTATTCAACAAAACTAGCATAAGCCGAGTGTTTAGTGCGAGTTGGAGCTGCTTTGCAGTATGGTGAATGCAGTAAGTGACTGTTATCATCAATAACGTGACCTGATTAGCACAAAAGTTCAGAACATACAAAAACAGAAAAAAACTTAATATTACCTATAAAATGTTCTGCCTTTGTGCTTTGTTTTCTTTGTTTGCTCGTTACTACACATGTAGACAGCGCTAAAGTCCCGCATCTTCACGTAATAACACCGTCTTGACTAATGTGGTTGAATGACATTAGTCCTGGGAGCACTGTACCAATGTGGCGGCGCTATTGACGCATGCTCAGGGTCCCTATGCGATATCTAGTGTATATATCTATGATTAACCCACAATAGAATTTTAAACCAGTCTCTTTTTGATCCCACAGATCGGAGCAAACTCATGGGGCAAGAACTGGGGTGAGGACGGCTACTTCCGCATAGCTCGCGGTGTGAACGAGTGTGACATCGAGACATTTGTAATCGGCGTCTGGGGCAGAGTCACTATGGAGGACATGCACAACCACCACCATCATCACGGTCGCCGCAAGTAGCTCCTGTACGCATTACTGGATGATTCAAGCCAATCAGGTCTTACGCAGGTTTGCTAGAGTCTCAATGTCCACCAAACCCCAGTGCCTTCTGGATATCACACAGATAAAGCAGTGTCCGCTGCCCCCCTCTGTCCAAATACACAAATCCACTGACGTCTAATGGAGAAAATCAAACTCAGATATATGTACGTGTGTGTATAAATGGCAAATATCAAGGTTTTGGTGGAAACCTGCTTGTTACACTCCATTGCTTAAGCTCAAATAACAAACGCACTCAGGATTCAGTTTTCCAAAAACACACTTCACTTCTCACAGGTCTATTATAGAGATATTAGGATGTGTCTTGTTTTCTTTTCCGTACTATTGGGGATCATCATCATCATCATCGCACACTAATGCCTAATTCACACTGCATGATTTTAAGACCGATTTGCTAACAAGCTTGCTCACAGATCAGGCTGTGATTGGAGGATTTTTATGTGTGAACTACTGAACAACGAATCAGAGGCTTGTTGTCGAGACCTCGCAAATGAAAATCCAATATCCTGGATCATTTCTCGGATAATGATTGGCTAGAATTTTCATCAATGCACTCACTTCGCCCTGCGTTTACATAAACACGAGAGCATACTAAAGCCACATCTATCAGCCGAACCACTGACAGATCAGATGATTGACGACACTTTCAAATGCTCTTCATCACCACACAAGCAGCCAATAGTGTTCAAGTCTTTTTGATGGCTCCTCCCTCAATATTGGGTGCTGGACAGAAAAGTCGGGTGCAGATACTGTATATCGCCCTCTGAAGGGCACTACAGTGTGAAAAAAAAAAATCATGATCACCATATTAAAGTGTCCATCCAAACCGAAGTGATTAAAACTGGCCACTTCAAAGGGCCCTAGTATAAAAGAATGAAGGATTTTAACAAAATACAAGTGATTGGCATTTCGGGAAATGATCCTGTTAAAGCTGTTTGGTGTCACACACTGCACTCTATTCAGAAGGGCTCATTTCTATGCTCTAATCCAGTGTTTCTCAAACACGTTCCTGGTGGACCACCAGCTTTGCACATTTTTCATTACTGCATCCGAAATTGCATACTTCCATACTATATAGTAAGCTAAAAACAGTATGCAAGACGAGTAGCGTTCGATTTCATTGGCTGCATCCGAAACCGCCTACTACTCAGTAGGTACTGCATTTGAATTTAAACGTACTACTCGGCCGATGGAAAAGTACGTTCTATACAGTATGAATGTGAAAAGTATGAAAGGAATTCGGATGCACCACATTCATCATTTTGTCATGGTCACATGACCTACCCGCATCAATTGCGTCGCTTCACTTCCATTCATGAATTCTCTCGCGGGGCATCATGGGATAGCGCAGCGTGCATGGTATGCGCACTTCAGAATCTCGCCAGAAGTAGTAAGTCATCTGGGTACTTGCCTACTGATTTTTGAATTCTATGAATTCGGACATACTACTCGGCTCGCATACTTATTTTAGCGTACTGTATAGTATGGAAGTATGCGGTTTCGGACGCAGCTATAGTCTTGAAAAACAGTATGCGAGAAGTACCTGGATGACCTACTACTACCGGCGAGACTCTCAAGTGCGCATCCAATGGATGCTCCCATGATGCAATTGTAGAGAATTCATGAAGACACAACTGATGTGGGAAGGTCACGTGATATTGAGCAATGGTGGATGTAGTACCTAAAAGTTACATTCATACTACTCACATTTATACTATATAGAATGTACTTTTCTAGCAATCCTGTAGTAAATTCAAATGTAGTACCTATGATTTCGGACACAGTTTATGTTGCCTTAATCAAACACCTGATTCAGTTCATCAGCTCGTTTGCAGAGACCAAAACACCTGTAATGGGTGTAACAGACAAATAAAGCATCTAAAACATGCAGTGTTGGTGGTCTTCCAGGAACATGGTTGAGAACCACCTCTTTAAACCCTTCAGAGCAACCCTCAGAAGGGATTAAGGCATAGTGTTGAGCCCTTCAGAATGAAATCCACCCGGAGTTGATGTCAGTTTATGTAGTGTGTGACTCCCTCTTGTGGATTAATTACATAGTGTGAACACAACATCGATTTAAAGACATAAAATCAAGTCATGTGGTGTGAAGGACACAGCAATCTGTGCTGCTTAAAATCATACAGTGTGAACTAGGCTTCATGAAGTCACTCAGACAGTAGTCCATGTCAAAAGTGAGATCAAGATGGAGGATGCTTTAGGACCAGTAATTCATAAAACAAAACATAAAAAAATAAAAATAAAATAGAATTATATATATATATATATATATATATATATATATATATATATATATATATATATATATATATATATATATATATATATATACATACATACATACATACAGTTGAAGTCAGAATTAATAGCCCCCCTTTGCATTTTTTTTCTTTTTTTTTAATATTTCAGAAATGATGAGCAAGGAAATTTTCACAGTATGTCTGATAATGTTTTTTCTTCTGGAAAAAGTCTCATTTCTTTTATTTCTGCTAGATTAAAAGCAGTTTTTATTTTTTTATAAGCTATTTTAAGAACAAAATTATTAAATTACAAAATTATTAAATTACAAAAAAAAAATTCTCGATAGTCTACAGAACAAACCATCATTATACCTTGCCTAATTAGTTAACCCAATCAACCTAGTTAAACCTTTAAATTTCATGGCAAAGATAAAATAAATCAGTTATTAGAAATGGGTTATTAAAACTATTATGTTTAGAAATGTGTTGGAAAAAAATCTCTCCATTAAACAGAAATTGGGGAAAAAATTTACAAGGGGAGAAATAATTCAGGGGGCCTAATAATTCTGACTTCAACTGTGTGTATATATATATATATATATATATATATATATATATATATATATCATCCTGATAGATGGCAGTTTTCTGCATTCCACTGAGTGATTTTAAAGCTTTTTAAAGATGTTAAGAGCCACTTTGGCTGTTGAAGTTTAAAGAACAGAAGGTGGAGAATTTCTTCATTAAAAACTACTGTTATTCGCTCTCAGTTGCTCTCAGACTATAAGGAAAGCAAACCAAAATACACAATCAAGCTAGGAGACCAAAAATGGACACCAGTTACTGCGATTTTATCCCTCATAAAGCATTTCAAATCTGTTTACTGCTTCTTTTTTATTTAGCATTTTGGGTTTAATTATTCAAATATTTTTTTTTTTTTTTAAAAACTAAAATTACCATCATAACTGAAGAATGAATGTGAAAGAAGTCAGTTTTGTATGTTGCCGCATTTGTGCCAGTTTAATAAAAACATGCTTTGAAATTTCTTATTACACATGAATTGTAACAAATGTATGCCCAATGCACAATATAAGTGACACTGTATATTTAAAAAATCTTTTAAGAATTACTGAACATCATTGAACTTTAATTAAATTGCATTGAACTGCTCAAAGCACTTTACATTTATGAAACCAACATATTTAAGTCAAACAAATCACCGTATACTTTTATAACAAGTTTTACTTGTATAAACTCATTTTTAAATGGAGAAATATGATTAATTTTTCATGCTGCATTGCTTTGTCAAAAGCACAAGCAAATTCAGTCCCAAAAGATTTGACATCTTTAAAAACAATTTATAATTGTAAAAATCTAAATAGAAAAGCTAAATTAACAAATGCAAAGTTTTCTTTTAATGCATCTCTTCAAAATCTGAATGACAGGATAAAGCTTTTGAATATGTAACAGCCTCCTAGCCAGGGGGGGGTTCAAGTGGTTCGGAAGACCCACCCCTCACTGACAAATGCCCTGAATTTGTCCCATACATCTGCTCATTTCTCCTAATTTGAGTGCTATGCCATAACAAATTTTGAAAATAAGTCATCGAGAAGGCTTTAAGATTAAGCAGAATCCTCTGTTGGCTGTCACTCATTGTCAAACATTCAGTGTGACCTCAGTGGTCATCTTCAGCTATTGTATTGTGTTTAAATAGAGAAAACATTTTACAAGTCATTTTTATTCTAAATCTTGGACCTCAGGCCAACTCTTGAAACAAAAAATGACCAATAAAAAGGTGTGAAGCATCAAGGGGACCACATAAAAACTGATTTCCATACTATTTTGGCGATTGTTATTATCTATGAATTTTCAAATGTGCCTTTTTTTTACAAGAGAGGTTGCAAAAATTGTGAAGCTCTTCATTATTATTATTATTATTATTATTATGTTTTAATCATTTTTTTTCAAATGGTCAAATTGTGACTGAGGAAAGTTGAATGTGCTGGCCAGTTTTTTATTTCTCAAATAAATGACGATAGGTTACAGATGAAATTTTTTAAAACAGATTCCTATTTTTCTTTTATCATAAATGAATGTAATAAATTTGTTTAAAAAAAGGTTTGTTTCACATTTTTTAATTGAAAATATTTAGGAAATATATTTTTTACATAGTGTGGTGATGATGGCCATCTGACAAGCTAATCTAGCAAAAGATTTAGCTCAAAATGTCACTAAAATCCATATTTAAATCTCATAATTAAATAGAAACCCTTAAACCAGGCTGGCTACGAGCCTGTGTAGTTATATTAGGTTTTAATTTATTATGCTGGGAAATAAAGCACAGATTCAGTGTCAGAATAAACTCTCTCAAGTCTTAAACTGTTGTATTCTTTAATCTAATAAGATTGTACACAAACATTGACATATTTTCATGTAATGTCTGTTTTTGTTGAATTATTTAATTAATTATGACTTTTAGTGTTTTAAAAAAAAACTTTCCTATTCGTTTACGTAGAAGAAAACACTTAACATGAGATATTAGAAACATAAAGACTCTAACACAGTGACAAGCGAACATTACGTTGCTGAAATAGGCTACTTGCATCTTGAAATGTAAATCAGGCAAATTACACATATTAGCGTGGGTCAGTTAGCATCGGAGAGACTATATCCTACATAGCCTACGGCAAAAACTCCAGCAAACCAGAACGATAATGTCATGATTAAGGTTGACATGGCTAATTCAAAGGCCTGTATTTAGCAAAACACGCTCTCAGAGAGAAAACCATATCAATTCAGCAACAGATGCTATATTAGCTGCGTATTAGCATTCAGCTAGCGTTTGTCCTCTATTAGTCACGCTAGTAGTTTCTATTTAGATAAAGCAGATTGGTTAAACATTTGGGCTTGTGTCATGAATATTCAATGTCTTAATATCGCCAGGTTTTGTTATTATGCTTTCACAATACACTTAAGGTGGACGGTTCTCGTTTTCTTTAGTTCTGTAATTATGAATGAGTGTTATTTAAGAACAAAGTGTGTGTGTGTGTGTGTGTGTGTGTGGCTGTTTTACTGCTGTGCAATGTTACTGTTTCTCGTGTTGTTGTGCAAAATGCAAACCACTGTAGTGTTTCACCTGCGTGATGATGCAATAAAAGTCCTTCAGCCCACATCATCATCATCTGTGTAGCTGATTTGTTCCTTCTTTCTGTACTTTACATTCACAAAAACAAAACACACTTACGCAAATTCTTGCATTGCATAATGGGAAGTGTTGCAAGCGGTTTTGGTTGTCGTTTGCAGTGGTTGTTGCTAGATTGGATCAAGTTGCGGCCGGAAGTTAACGAGAATTATTTATAAAATTTCCCATTTATTGTATTTTATCCACCTCAACCCTATAGCCAACCATCACAGCACTGTAAAGTAGTTGTACCGAGTTATCTATTAAATTATAGTACTCAATTAATTGTATTTTTAACACCTACCCCAACCCTAAACCCAACCATCACAGTGCTGTAAAAATATGTAGTATTGTTATACAGTGTCATTAAAAAATGCTGCTATATTAATGTGCATATCGTATTTCCTTCACCATTTGCAGTGGTGTAAAGTAACAGATTAAAAATACTCAGGCTACTGTAATTGAGTAGTTTTTTTAACAAGAATTGTAATTTACTAAGTAGTTTTAAACATATGTACTTTTACTTTCCCATCAACATGACATCAGATTGACATTGTACCCCAACGCTGTAGAGATGTTGCATTTTGTCTGAAAATGAAAATCGGGCTGACGTCAATGTCCAACGTCCAACCTAAAATCAACCAAATATCAACGTCTAATTATGTTACAGCTTGATGTTGTGTGGATGTTACCAATATGACTTTGTATTTTGGCTGCCATTCCTGATAAATAAATGCCAGTATTTAACGTCAATATGATGTTGGTTTAAGATGTTGGCTCCATGTTGATTTTGGTCACTTTCTAACAACCTAAAATCAACCAAATATTAATGTCATTTGACATCAGAATAACGCTGTCCTAGCTAGACATTGAATTTTGGTCACCTGACGTCACAACCTAAATTAAACCTAATATTAACGTCGACATGGGACAACAGTTTATCAAATTGAGCTTGGCTGAGCCAGAAGCACCACTGAAAGCTTCCATCATCCATTTATAGTTTCTGGAGGAGTTACTGAAACTCCTCTGAAAGGTGGACCCAAACACAGCGCCAAACAAACCTATGCTGTTTTTCAGCCTTCCTAAAGCACATAAGCACAACTATTCTCCCAATGAAATACATGTTAGCCACATAGCAATGATGTTAGAGATACTGGGCAGACAAAAACCCCACTCATGACATGAATTTAATTTCACAGCAAGTAAACTCAAAAGGTTCATGCGTCTATTTGCATGCAAATAGGGTGACTTATTCAAGCATTCCGCGTCTGGTGAAAACGCAGCATTAAGCTTTGATCATAATTGTGTCATTTTGGTGACTGTCGCTTTAAATTCAAACTAAATTGGTCTCTTTTCAAAAGAGGGCGGAGCTACAAATGCCTGTGTCATATTGGCAGATCCAAAAACAAGACTAACCTCCTGTGCTCATTAAGGAAAGATGGTCACTAATGGGCGGGGCTTTCCCCCTCTTATGACACGTACAAAGGGAGAATGTCAATCAAAGTGAACAACAAATAATACGCATATCAATGGTTACTGGTTTCTAACATTTAAAAAAATAACTTCATTAGACAAAAGAAACTCTAGTAGGTTTGTTATAAGTGAAAAAAGAGCAGATTAGAGCTGCAATCAGGCCTTAAAAGTCTACGACAGGGCCGAGCCTGACAGAATTCAGCCAGAGCCCAACAAGTACATTTTGATTAACATCTTTTAAAAGCCCGAACAAACCAGTTTACACCCCGATATTAGTCAAATGTGCACATGCGCACATCTCTTTTGCTTTTTTCAAGAATGAGCCGTTTATACATGTCTTAACAATTTACTCATAACAGACGTAGGCTATAGGCCACTAAGAAGTTGGAACAAAAAAATAAAATAAGTCCTCTGTAACATCTCAGCACTCTAAATAGGCCTAGGTGCTGTACATACACCTAGCCCTTAAATTGGCCGACACGCCAAATGAAAAGAAGTCTTTCCTAACAAACTAATTTAAAATAAAATATAAATTATGTATTTGGCCTTAACGAAATTAAGATAAAGGCTCTGAGGGATTTGTTTCACCTTCTCTCTTCACAATTCAGCCTTAATGTAACGGTGAAGCTGAACGATAAAAGAATAATGCCAACACTAGCCTACAGAAACTCCGTCTACATTATGCAGTTATGATTAAATTAATATTTAGTTATATTTTGAAAATCCTTTACTCACCTAGATTAGGCTATGTGTTTTTGTAGAGGAACATTATTGAATCCACTGTAAATGGCTTTAGCGGGGTCCTGCGCTCACTGATGGTGCGTCCAGCAGCACTGAATACCCTTTCACTACTACTGCTGCTGCTACAGGCCGGGATGCAGAGTTCCAATCAGGCTAATTTGGCATGTTTTGGGTAGGATTATTTGTTCATCTTCCACCAGCCAAAAACATCCAGTTTGATCTCACGAGAAAACGTAAGTATTTTTAGTTTTGTCAGTTTAGTGGCTAATTCGTATGAGTTCAATTGTACGAAATTGTCCAATTTTAAAAAGGAGGCGTGGCATCTAACCCCACCCCTAAAACCAACCGTCAATAGGGGATGAGCAAATCATAGTAAATTGTACAAATTAGATTGTATGAATTCATACGAATTAGCCACTAATTCAAAAAGTTACGAATTGCCGTAAGATTGTGTTTTAACATTCGTTACATTTTCCATGACAGCGGTTTCAATGTAGCAGGTGACCTCGTCATCTTCCCTGTCAGCTTGCTGTACACTTTCTCACTCTGCAAAATTCGCTCTTTCACACATCTCCGTCATCGTTTGTTTCACCTTTGCAGGGTTGGGATTGGATGCTGTCATAAACAATTTGATTACTTTCTTCACATCTTTACCACGCAAGCCTGAGCCCGGCCCCATCTAAAATGATAGAATTTAAGCATCGGGTTCCTTCGGGTTTGGGAGCAGCTCCAGAGCAGATCATGACAGAATTTTCAGTTTTGAGTGAAGCGTCTCTATTATCGATAATCAAAAAAAAAAAAAAAAAAACAGCAAATTAAAACAATAAACCAAGCACAAGAATGTTCCATATGTTTAATTTCAAAATAACTGATGACAAAACTGAAGATATTTACAGCACATATCGCGTAAAACACTTATGGTTTCTGTACAAAGAAATATACACATGCAGAAAAAAGCTAAAGTATAAAATAATCAAAATAAAACCAGTCTAAAATGATAATACATACATTAAAAATACAATGCCATCAGAACTAAAATCAGACATTCAATGAGAGAGAGGAAAAAAAAGTATCCAGTCCAAGTTCCCACGCTGTAAAGGCATCTGTACAACTTTACAATGACAAATAAATTAGGGGACATGATATGGGTCTGTACAGATGAAAATCAACAATTCCTACCGGGAAAGTGTCGCCGTCCACCGCTTGAAACATTTCATACGCCTCAAAATATAAAAATGAACATAAAAAAAACTGATGGAGGACGCGAGCAACAGGCCAATGTTTACAGACTGCAATATCACTCCAGTGACGATTAAAAAAAAAAAAGTCGAATCTTACGACTAACCTCGGAACTAAAAAAAAGGACTTTAAACTATCAATATGACAAGATAAATATCATAATTTAAAGGCTTCACATTATTTGTTCATAACATCCTGCTATTCTGAATTTATTTCCATATCTAGTCTAAACTGGAGGTGCGCTTCGCAATCAAAAAACGAAACAAATCTTTGAAATGTCAATAAAACGGACACCGAATTACAAAACTAAACAACTCATCCCAATGTAAAGCTATGTAAACAACCGGTCACATCTATGAAGCGTTATAAGAGTGTCGGAAACAGAAATAAACAAAACTAATTCTCATAAAGCATGGAGAGCTTTGGCATATATCTCAACAGAAAAGTGACTAGCGTAAGTGCCAAGTAAAGAGGACAGGGCGTTTAATACTTAACCGAAAAGAACAGCTTCAATAAATAACAGCAGAACCGATTCTACGTCTTTATTAAAGGTTTAACGGATGTCTTCAATAAATAGTCGCATAAACTGTCGAAGCCGCAACATTGCACGTGGACAGAACCAGAAAGGAGTGCGTTTACAGTATTCAGTCATTGTTCGATGTTGTCCTGCCGCCGTATGGCTTTCGCCACCATCGTTATTAAAAACTAAAAAGAGAAACGTCAGACGTGTAGTATAGAATAAGGCGTATACATCTGTAGATTGCACAACACAATTTGTTCTAGTCGTAGTAAATAAACAAATTGGCAACACTTATTTAACTACACACTATGAATGATTTAAGCATTAGCAAATAGTTCATTCATTATTTGTTAAGTATTAACTCTAACAGATACAAAGGCTGTATTTCTGACTTTATAACGTGCTTAATGACTTTATTTTCATATTTAATTGTTAATTATTAATTTAGATCAGTGTTTCTCAACCATGTTCCTGGAGGACCACCAGCTCTGCAGATTTTCCATGTCTCTTTAACCAAACACTCCTGATTTAGATCATCAGCTCCTCATCAGAGACTGAAAGAGCTGAAATGGGTGTGACAGACAAAAGAGACATCCAAAACACGCAGTGCTGGTGGTCCTCCAAGAACATGGTTGAGAAACACTGATTTAAAGCGTAGGTCTCAATTCAGCTGATCCAAATAATCAAGGCGTTCAAGACGACTAGGGACTATTACGCAGGTATGAATTGGATGTGGTTGGAGCTAAACTGTGCAGAGCTGCAGCCCTCCAGGGTTTGAGTTTGAGACCATTGATTTGAAGTATCGCATTTATTACAAACTAGTATGGCGTTTTTTCACTGACAAACTTCTTGAGCGCAGTATTACAAGTCGAAAGCACATTCATGTAATAAGAGCGAGCTGAAAAAAGGACTTTAAACTATTAATATGACAAGGTAAATATTATCATTTAAAGGCTTCACAATATTTGTTCATGATATCCTGCTATGTTATTGGGTTAATGGGCCCTTAATAACATCTCTGGGGGCCCCCAAGGTACATGGACTCTTTGAATCATCCAAACTTCTCCCGCCCATAAGCGACGCCCCTGCGCGAACTTAAATATACGCTGCTCCCGCGCAAAACTTCTTGTGCGCACTCAAATATACGCTGCTCATGGGAACAAACTATCGCAAGTCGCAGACCAAACTGAAGAGCCTGGGGCTGGGTTCGTACACCCTTATAACATCTCTGGAGGCCCCCAAGGTACGTAGGCTCTTTGAATACTCCAAACTTCTCCCGCCCATAAGCGACGCCCTTGTGCGCATTCAAATTGGGGGTCGCAGCCTAAAATGAAAAGCCTGGGGCTGGGTTCATGGGCCCCTAATAACATCTCTGGGGGCCCCCAAAGTAAATGGGCCCTTAAAATCATCCAATCTGCCGGACCAATCACGAACCAATAATAAAATATTTAAATGTTGATTTGCATAGTTTATTGATCGTTTAATAGCTCATTCTGAATGATTGTAAAAGCCATTAACTACTCTTAAATACAAAGGGTTTGTAAATAACGCAATACTGAACTTAATGATGAACGTTTAATTAGTTAATGAAGAATGAAAACACAACCTATTCTTAAACATCTAGTTTGTAATAAATGCAATCCCTAAATCAGTGATCTCAAACTCAACTCCTGGAGGGCCGCAGCTCTGCATAGTTTAGCTGCAACTACCTCCAACTCACACCTGCTTAATTGACTCTAGTAGACTTGAACACCTTGGTTAGTTGGATCAGCTGTGTTTGATTAGGGTTGGTGCAAAACTGCAGAGCTGCGGCCCTCCAGGAATCCAGTTTGAGACCTTTGCTTTAAATATAATTATTAACAAAGCATGAATTAATTAAGCATGTTCTAAGTCAAGAAAATGTATTTATAAACTGCTTACTAACATCTATTAATGTCGAGTTCATGCTTAACAGATAATGAATTCACTCTTTGCTAATGCTTAATAAATGATTGATAGTGTGTAGTTATTATAAAGTTACCAACAAAACAAATTTAACTTGCATTCGGTAAAAATTTTGCAGCTAAATATCATCATCATCATCATCGTCGTTGTTGAATTAAGCAACTAATTACACTAGTAGACCAAAACAAGCTTTCACTTAAAATTCATTCATGTTTTTTGTTATTTTTTTGTTTTTATTGAAAGATGTACCTGAAAATGTGGTTTATTAACGCGCTCTACGAAATGTCGAACACTGGAAGAAAAAACAAACGAAATAGAAGCAGAGAAGCAGCCGCTCGCTGTCTGGCTCAGGCAAAACAAAAGGGCAAAACAAAGTTGTTCTCCGCGCTAAAATGGCATTTGCATCGCTTTCCTTGAAAAACCTCTTGTGCGGGTAACACACAAAATAAGAGTCCTTTTACGTAGATTTGTTGATCATTCAGCAAATCGGAGAAATATTTGATTTCCATATATATATATATTTATATTTAAATGGTTTTAATCTCTGCTTACAAGTCTGGAAAGGAAGCAGCAGCAGCAGCAGCAAATCAAGGCTCTGATATGCTCACACATTTTGATTGGCTCAGGACTGAAGGCGTCAGAAAGAGGATGAGATTGTTTCATTGGCTCAGATCCTGGGCTGTAATCGAGTCTGCAGGAAGGCTCTGATGCCAGTGAGAGGCCGCAGGTCGTTCTGGTGTTTGCGTCGGTCGATGAAGGAGATCAGTCTGGAGGTATCGATGCATTCGGCTGATCGTCGGCCCCCGCCAGCTCTCAGCCAGGGCTCCTGTAGACATGAGGTGGCTGGTGGACGTTTGGATGGCTCCATCCGGAGCAGCAGGCACATAAAATCACGCGCCGCCTGACTCACTCCCTGGAAGTAGTCATCAGGAAAGCTGAAGTCCAAGCGGCAGATGTTGAGGCAGGTCTCCTCCACGCTCTCATCAAGGAACGGAGATGCTCCGCTCAGCATGACGTACGTCAGGACCCCCAGACTCCACAGGTCGGAGGACAGAGAGACAGGGTCCCCGAGGACCAGCTCAGGGGCTGCGAACTCCGGGCTCCCCAGCAGAGGGTGAACGTACGGCGTGGAGTTGAGCTGCACAGCATCACCGAAGTCCGTCAGCTTGACCAGCGGCTGAGACGGGCTCTGCTCCACCACCAGATTCTCAGGCTGAACACAGAACACAACATTAGCGTCACGTTTAATTGAGGCACACACACAAAAAGAGCAAGCTCAAACTGACTAGTCTGCACTTTGACTGAACCTCTGAAGTTAGATGTGCCAAAACTTTCTTCAATTAAACAGAGAGAAAACTGAAGTCACTGCGTTTGGGAATGAGGTTCTCAAGGTGAATGCGCACCCTGGCACTAAGGCTCAAACGACAAAAATAAGGTCAAGAATCTTGGTTTTATTCAGGAGTCAGATCGGAGTTTCAGAAGTCATGTCAAAGCAGTAACTAAACCAGAGTACTACCACCTCAAAAACATTGCATGAATTACACGCTTTGTTTCCAGGAGAGACCCTTGTTCATGCTTTTATCAGCAGCAGGATGGATTACTGTGATGGACCCCTCATTGGCCTTCCCAAAAAGACAGACAGTTGCAGCTGATCCAGAACACAGTCAATACAAACGTAAGCACAGAGGTGGATTACCGTCGATAACAGTGGCGACTGCAGCCATACGGCTGTACGCAATGTGCATACCTACCATGAGAGGGCGGGAATTAATGGCGCTTTATTTATTTATTTATCACATAATTCAAATGGATTATTAAACATTATACACTATGATATATTGACAAAGAAGGAATGAGAATAAATAAAGGTGTGTGTTTGTGTGCCTTAAAGTGTGTAGCGATGTACTTACATGGTGGGAGATGAGTAAAGAAATCTATTGGCTTTAGTTTGGCAGGTGGTTTTTCTGCACACTAACAATTACAATTCAGATAGCTATTGTTTAAAACAAGGTTCAAAATGAGTAAACGCTCTTTAAAACAGATAAACCTAATTGAGACATTTGCCAAAAGGCCTAAGGCCCCGTTTACACTAGTGCGTTTTAGTTTTAAAACGGCGTTGTAGAATGAAAACGATCCGCATCCACACTCGCGTTTTACCCAGCGTTTCTGAACTGCTCTCCGTCCACACCAAAACGCTGAAAATGCACATCACGTGACCACACACACACACACTCTCGGGCAAGCGCTCCAGCATTTCTACCCAGATGAGAGCTCTGCTTGTCGGACTGCTCATCAAGCATCTCCCGCTGGATCTAATCTCACTATATTTGCTAAACGTGATATTTCATTCATGTTGTTGTCTTTATCTAACGACATATTCCCTGACTTTGGTCATTGGAATCTATTGTTACTTGTTCACGGGTAACTTGTTTTGTTAAGCGCAAAGATAAGTTAATGATTAATCCAGGTACATTGACTGATCGCTTGCCTTTATTTCCTACAATGTATAAACTTATTGTATGTTATACTTTTATAATTATCGATTATTAAAACTGATATTCAGCAAAAGAGAGGGTGTGTTTCGTATTTTCACTGAAATTGAAAGGAAACAGTTGTTATTGGCTCCGTTTTGTTATAAATATCCACACAGTGAAGATGACGCTCATATATGCAGCACGGCGACTCAACATTTCTGCTGTCTGTTTAGTTGTTAATATTAAAATGAAAATAGGCAGTTCCTTAAATCATGTTTACATTTTATTGTTGAGAAAGTGAAACAACGTAGCCAAGGTGATGTGAATGAAGTTATAAAGTACACTGTTCCCTTCGAAGATTTACCTGTGTCCTCGGTATGTTTTCCATATCAAACTGAGAAGGGGGAGACTGCAGCCTTGATCAAACTTGCGAAGTCTGAACTTACAAGAAGAGGATGCGAGACTGAACTGTGTGTGGGCTACTTAATATTGAGGAAAAGCCCCAATCAGATAGGCGAACGTTTGCAGCCCCGCCTCCGTTTTCAGATGTCTCCGTCTTTCCCCATCCACACTGAGACGGAGCAGCAGCGTTTTAGAATGAAAACGGCCTCTTCAGCGTTTTCAAAAAGCTCAATTTTCGGCGCTCGAGAACTCCGGCGTAGTGTGGACGGATGGCGTAACCGTAGCAAAACTTATGCCTTTTCAAACTAAAACGCACTAGTGTAAACGGGGCCTAAATCTAATGAGACAAATACTAATTCCCCACACGGAGTGCACACCGCAGTCTCATCATCAGCACCTGAGCCAGGGAAAATATGTCTTTCATCAGACAGATCAGATCCAGCAGCTGCGCGGCCTGCTCGCATGGAACGGAACCATTCAAGGTGTTTTATACAATTTTATCTGACTGACTGGCATAATAAGCAGACATCTCCATTTATTGCTGTGAGATTGCGTTGGTTTTCTCACCCTTCCAACCGAGTTTGTTCCACCGAGGTAATGTGGGAACATGTTTATTGCTGTTGCGAATATTGAAAAACACCTTTCCTGCTTATTAAAATTATTTGATTAAATGAATTAAATTGTAATTGACCGGCGCAACATGGTAAACAGTTTAATATAGGCTTCTCCGAAACTGAAAACTTCACTTTAATTTTATTTGACAATCCAGTTCGCGATTCGGCATTGTTGAAGCATAGCGAATCTGTTTTGAAGCACTTCACCTCAAATGTTTTCGTTCTTCTATTTTTATTTAGATGTGAACTGAACAAGAAAAATACTTAAACACAGAGACAAACTATATACAAAATTCGTTGTAAAAGGATTTTTTTTTTCCAAGAAAAATACACAATTTATATTGTTGTTTGAGCCCGTCCAATACTCAACTGTGCGGCAGGATGATTTTTGGTCAGTGGAAAATAAGGATTTAATTAATGGTTTACTAAATGTTTCTGTCATATATTTGCAAATTTTTTAATGTCATAATGTCAAAGATTAGAGGGGGTGGTGCTGGATTTGTGCGTACCTAGGAATAAAATCCTGCAGGCGCCCCTGGTCGATGATATGTTTACATTCATGATATATTTGCATTAAACGTGTGGAATTTTGCCTCATTTGAGTCTTGGCCAGTTAGAAAGAAGAAAACAGCCACTAAGAAAAAAGACTAACAATTTCTGTGAACCGACTGATATTGAACTTTATTATGAACAAATATCTCAGATTCTGTGCGCAATAACCTTTACTCTGCTTTACAGTATCATGATTAAGTGTTGAATACTTTAGGTCATCCATCAACATGATTTCTGCAAGAGTCCTGTAGGATGTACTGAATAATAATAATAATAACTCAAAGGGCTTTACACATTGGGAGAATCTCCTTATCCATCACCAGTGTGCAGCATCCTGCTGGATGACGTGACGGCAGCCATATTGCGCCAGACCACACACTAGCTGATTGGTAGAGAGGTGACAAAGCCAATTATGATGGACAGAGGCCAGTGTGCAAATTTGGCCAGGATGCCGGGTTGAACCCCTACACTTTTTTTTTTTTTTTGAAGGACATCCTAGGATTTTTAATGACCACAGAGAGTCTGGACCTCGATTTAACAACTCATCCGAAAGATGGTATCGCTGAGCAGTATGGAGTCCCCTTCACTATACTGGGGCATTACGACCCACACAGATTGAGCGCCCCCTGCTGGCCTCACTAACACCACTTCCAGCAGCAACCTAGCTTTCCCATGTGGTCTCTCATCCAGGTACTGACCAGGCGCAGCCCTGCTAAGCTTCAGAGTGCGACCATGTGAGAGTTGCAAAGCTAGCTGCCGGCTAACTCTATGAAGACCACAACTCCCATGATTCCACACTCAGTCACAGTCATCAAAATATGTCTTTGTTTGTTGTGAATACACACCCTCTAGTGGTGAAATTTACATATTGTGCCTTTACAATAGTAGTTAAAACAACTACGGTCAAAGAAATGTGTTTATATGGAACATACTAAAACTAAGGAAAAGTGAAATGTTCTGATCAAAAACGTACTTGTATATATTAAAAAAGCCTCATTTATTCTTATTTATTATAAAAATTGGGAACATCCTGTGTAATGCTGACAAATGAATAAAAGATGAACACTGACCTTTAGATCCAGATGGACTATTCTGCAGTTGTGCAGGTACTGCAAAGCTTCTAAAATGTCCCGGAGGTAAAAGGCCACTTTCTCCTCAGTGAGATTCCCCCAGCTCACGATGTAGTCCAGCAGACGGCCCTGATCAGACCTGCACAAACGCACACACAGGAACATCAGCGGCCTGGGTTAAGAAACTGCAGGAGAAATGAGTGATGGAGATGACAAATATTGAATTTATTGACAGCTCTCTCTATTAGGCTTGCCTTAATTACTGTTGGTTGCTAGGTTACCAATACTACAGTCGGCTGCTCTAAAAACTTGATGAAAGCGTACATAATTTGCTTTATTTGCAAACTTTGAAAAGATTTACTTCACATTAGAATGAAAACCCAGCCTCTGAGAGCGTGTGAGTGTGTGCGTGTATAGCGTGTGTGTGTGTGTGTTCTCACATCTCGAGGACCAGTGCATAGCTGCTGGAGGTCTCAAAGGAGTGAAAAAGTGTTCGTATGAATAATGTGAGATGGAAACACGTTTGCTGATTAAACAAAGCAAATGTTGCATCCACATGACCAATCAGCTCTCTCCATTATGCTTGCCTTAATTACTGCTGGTTGCTAGGTTACCAATACTACAGTCGGCTGCTCTAAAAACATGAAAACACAGATAATTTGCATTATTTGCAAAATTTGAAGAAAACCCGGCTATTGAGAGCCAGAGTGTAAATGTGTGTGTACTGCATCTGTGTTTTTGTTTGTGTCCTCACATCTCGAGGACCAGTGCATAGCTGCTGGAGGGCTTGAAGGTGTGAAAAAGGGATATTATATGAATAAAGTAAGATGGAAACACATTTGCTGATTAAACATAGCAAATATTACACCCACATGACCAATCAGCTGTCGCCATAATGCTTGCCTTGAATACTGTTGGTTGCTAGGTTATAAATACTACAGTCGGCTGCTCTAAAAACTTGACGGAAACACACATAAACTGCTTTATTTGCACACTTTGAAAAGATTTGCTTCACATTAAAATGAAAACTCAGCTACTGAAGCCTGGTTTATACTTCTGCGTCAAGTGACCGGCGTAACTCACGGTGCATGCAACGCGTGCAGCTGTGCATTTATACTTCTGCACGCTGTCTCTGTTGGTCTGCATTAAAACTTCCGAAACGCTAGTTGGCAGTGAGGTGTAAATGTTCCTCTGTATCGAGTTTCTTCGCTTCTGTTTTGCTTTTCCTGAACACTTCCTGGTTGTACAAGTGTCTCACACTCGCTTATTTTGAGGCAGGAACCGGCGGACGTGCAACAACTTTAACTATGAGGTAAACACAAAACAAAACTTTCCATCCGGAGCTCCTTCACGGGACTCCACACTTGTAAACAATCGCTCGCGCCATTCGCGCGGCTCTCTGTCCCGCCCAGTCTCGTCAGTGCTACCAAGGCGACAAAATCCAGCTTAAACCAGCCTAGGCTGGTTGGCTGGTTTTAGCTGGTTGACCAGCCTGGTTTTAGAGGGGTGTTAGCCATTTCCAGGCTTGTTTCCAGCCATTTCCAGCCTGGTCTTAGCTGGTCAGGCTGGAAAATGACCAGCTAAATCCAGCTAAAACCAGCTTGATCTGCCTGGTTTTAGCTGGACATAGCTGGTTTTGGGTGGGCTCCCAGCCTGGCTTAGCTGGTCAAGCAGGTTTTAGCTGGTCATCTCCCAGCCTGACCAGCTAAGACCAGGCTGGAAATGGCTGGAAACCAGCCTGGAAATGGCCAAAACCCCTCTAAAACCAGCCTGGTCGACCAGTTAAAACCAGCCAACCAGCCTAGGCTGGTTTAAGCTGTTTTTTTCAGTAGGGTGTTTATATGAATAATGCGAGATGGAGACACATTTGATGATTAAACATTGCAAATGTTGCATCCACATGACCAATCAACTCTCTCTATTATGATTGCCTTGATTACTGTTGGTTGCTAGGTTACCAATACTACAGTTGACTGCTCTAAAAACATGATGGAAACGCACATAATTTGTTAGAATGAAAACTCTGAGAGTCTGTGTGTGTGTGTGTGTACTGTATGCGTGTTCTCACATCTCCAGGACCAGTGCGTAGCTGCTGGAGGTCTCGAAGGTGTCCAGCAGTCTGACCAGATGAGGGTGCTGGAGTCTCTGTAGGACACTGAACTCATGGGTCACCTGGTCTCGCTTCATCAGTTTCTTATTGACAAACTTGACCGCCACGGTCCGCTTTGATCCCCTCTGGTCACAGCGTTTCACTACAGAGAACCGTCCCCTATGAAAGAGAAACAGTGGCATCACTATTATGAGCTGATGCTGTAACAAAACAGTTTGAGGAGTTCAACTACAGCAGTGGTGTCCAAACTCAGTCCTGGAGGGCCGGTGTCCTGCACAGTTTAGCTCCAACTTTCTTCAACACACCTACCTCGAAGTTTCTAGTATACCTAGAAAAAGCTTGATAAGCTTGTTTAGGTGTGTTTAATTGGAGTTGGAATTAAAATATGCAGGACACCGGCCCTCCAGGACCGAGTTTGGGCACTGCTTACCTACAGTAATATGCAGCTAATACGTATAAAATTATTCCTTTGGGGTTTAAAAGATGTTAAGTCATGTGGATCCAAATTATGCCAGCGAAATTTTAGCAAAAAAAATATATATATATTATACAGTGATGCAAATGCCTCCTTTTAGACGGAGGCCACCCCCACCACCACCCAATGTTTTTATATATCTCTTTATATACAATTGATCTGCTACCTGTACTCCTAATATAGTTACAGGGTTCATACACATTTTACTACTAAAATTCCATGACTTTTGCATTATAACTTTTCCAAGAACTTCAAGCAAATTTTCATGACTCAATGTTTCATGTGATGTCTATGTATACGTGGTAAATAAGAAAAACTAAACACGTTCAAACCTATTACAATATATTGTAAAACATGCAACAATTAATTTAGTTGACCTGTATTTTCATATAATATTATAACATTGATTTCGATAATGCTTACACAGCACTAATAATGTGAGACCATGGCTGGATCCAAAACTGCATACTTCCATACTATACAGTACGCTAAATTCAGTATGCGAGCAGAGTAGTGTGTCCGAATTCATACTTCCGACAAGATTCTGAAGTGCGTATCTCATGCACGCTGCGATATCCCATGATGCCCCGTGAGAGAATTCATGAATGAGAGTGAAGCGACGCAACTGACGCAGGTAGGTCACATGACAATGACAAAATAATGGATGTAGTACGTCCGAATTCCATTTATACTTTTCACATTCATACTGTATAGAAAGTACTTTTCTAACGGCAGAGTGTTACGTTTATATTCAAATG
This sequence comes from Danio rerio, assembly GCF_052040795.2. Classification (NCBI taxonomy): domain Eukaryota; kingdom Metazoa; phylum Chordata; class Actinopteri; order Cypriniformes; family Danionidae; genus Danio; species Danio rerio. The sequence continues at coordinate 44,314,129 of NC_141039.2, forward strand.
CAGTACCTACTGAGTAGTAGGCGGATTCGGAAGCAGCCAATGTTTTTGGCCAAAGACATAAAAGAAGTAAACACAACTAACCTTTATTCAAGCAAACAGATATTTGTTCAACTAATTCTCATGACTTTTTCACGACTTTTCTGTTTTTCCAAAATCTTTTAAGGCCTGGAAGGTCCTTTGGCTGATGAAGTGTAAACGCAATAAACAGTCTTCCTTGTTTCCACAGATATTTAGGTTTATTGCAGTTGCAAACTCCAGTAGTTCACAAGTTTCCTTCCAGGTAAGTTTCCGTTTGTAAACATCAAACACTGCCACATATCATGACTTACGAACCAACAAATCAAACCGTCACGCTAAAGCTTGAATGAATGTGTGTGCGATTGTTTGTGTGCGAGGCTCTGTGTGAATGTAGCTGCGTCCCAAATCGCATACTTATGCACTATTCTACGCCATTTTGTAGTATAAATAGGTGTAAGTAGTGTGTTCACATTGAAAACTCTACAAATAATAAGTGCACTTTAATTACCCGGATGATGCACTCATTCAGCCGGTAAAATGAAGTGTGGAATGATGGCCACTTCACGCACTCAATGACCGCAGGTTTGCTTACGTAGCGAAGGGGCGGAGCTATCGGGCGCACATGTAGCATAACTTTATTTATTTTGGATGGTTAAAGCAAAATTCTCCTACGAGAGTGATTATAGCGCCTCCCGATGGGGAATGTGGTTATACTCACGGCAGGTATTATTTGATAATTGGGTTGCTTTTTTCACTGATTTGGTGACCGTCAAACGTCATCAGGGAAACGGTTTGAATTTCCGCTTAGTAAAAAAACCATCAGTGTGCCATTTGGGATGACACTACATAAATATACTATCCTGTTGAGTGTGTAAGTGCATAAGTATCTTGTGTGTGGTCAAAACTGTATGTGCTCCCTTCCGTCTAGGGCAACACCACGTTATCGGAATATTCGTTCCCACTTATAAAGCCTGTTTAAAGAGCACCACCTAGTGGAACAATGAACAGTTGCCAAATGGCTCCTACAACTAGAGTCGGCTGCTCTAACAATTTGCTGAACACATAGAAATGAACAACTCACACAAACTGAGCATCAAGTGAGTATTAAAGTCAAGAAACAGTATTTGAGATAACAGCTGGGAAGGTTATGGTGTTCGATTAATGAGGGCAAATATATTTTTACTTATTGAATTTCATGGCAACTTTAAAATAAGCACAACAGGAAACCTTCCATGTATATCTAAAGTCTTAATGACAGGCTAATTGTGGCATGAATATTTTTATAAGAGCATCAAATGTAATATTAAATGAGCTGTGTCTCACCTGCCAAGCTCTGCTACCTCAGTGTAGAAGGACTCAAAGTTGTCTTTCCACATGACCCGGATCCCATCGCTGGTCGTGCCTATACAAGACAGTCCAAACAAGTTCATTCATAGCCTTACTTTATTTAATTTTCAAGAAAATAAGTTCCATGTGGCATAACTGCAAAGTCTAGAAGTTCTCTTGTACTTTCAGAAAATTTAATGGTACTAAAACGTGTTCATGGAGTACTGATAATGCATTCATGGACGGTTTATGACACTTTTTTGAGCACAGAGCTGAAGTTCAAAGCTTTTATGCACATTTGTATGCACTGCAATGGTGCTTTGTATGGGAACTGGTTCTTACCCAGCACTCTGAGACTGGCTGATGATGCCACACTGCCAATGTCATTCGTGGCAATGCAGGTGTAACTACCATCATCCTCTGAGGTCACACCGACGATCCGCAGCGTGGCCTCACCAGTCTCACTGCGATCAAGAGCACACACACAAAACCACAGCATTAGCCTAGCTTAGCATTAGATGAGATAAAACGATGTGATAACAGGAATGATGCAAAATTTAAACAAATCCTAAACAGCATTTTGTTCTTGCTTGAAGACATCTATTAAATCTTTATTGTTCTTATATATAACTGCATTCAAAAACATTAACAACTTTAACTAAAACGCTGTTAGATAGAATAAATCAATTTAAATGTACAATAAAACATATATAAATCACATTTTGATTTTGATTATTGTTATTGTTTTTCAATAAATGTGATCCCGGACCATAAAACTACACATAAGTGACAATTTTTGACACTGAGATTTTTGCATTATGTAAAAAGGTAATAAATATAAGCTTTTCACAGATGTAGAGTTTATTATGATATGACAATATTTGATCAAGATAAAAATATTTGTAAAAAAAAAATAAAAAAATAAAAATATTGAATAAAAATTATCCTCAAAAATATTAATAAATAAATGTTTCTAAATTAGGCTCTTAGCAATGCATATCACTAATACAAAAAAAAAAATTTTTCTCCTATTTACAGAAGGAAATTTACAAAATGTCTCAACTGAACAGTTTTTCAAATGATTTTTGACACACACACATTTATTTGTTTATACAACAGTTCTGTCTGATTCTTAAATCTGATTGGCTGATAGCCGCGGTATTCTGTCAGAAACAGCACTCGACCAGCCACTTCACCTTTCACTCTTGTGTATTACTCCACCCACATACAGCAACAAGCAGTGGACACTCTACAGTTTGACAATATTGCAGCTGTTCCGACAACATAATGTACTTTTGAGGCTTTTTTAGTCAATAAAGTAGTTGTTTAGATTGCATCTATGCAGTTTATTTAAAAGGATAATGCCTACTTTAAATATTTATAATTTCTGAGACACATTAGCCCGTCTTTAAGCAAAGACTGTTGACAATGTTCATCCACAAGATGGCGACAGAGACCGCATAATAAGCCCTAAAAACCAGCTTAATTTCAAACTACAGCTGATCAAATTACTATTAAACAGGTGAGTGACTTTCTAAGTCGATCTCTCTCTTTTGTATGTTGCAGTGCTGTATTTTTTGCAACGAAGAAATTCAGGGCGATATAGACTCTGTAGACTGATGGCATTTCATGCCGTTCAGCCTTATAATCTTAAAATGCCAGCAAAATCACGTGATTTGTTATCACTTTAGACATTGCACTAGAGAATCATTCAAACACTAGCTCTAAAGTGACGTTGATGAGCTAGTAACGGCTTCTACTGTTCTGACGTCAGCTGCAGATGTCAATAAATGGCGGAAGAAAGTAGTTCCTAGTTACAAAAAGGTATTTAGACTTTTCTTTTTTATACTATGTGTATATTATGCCATTGAACTGTTTTATATACACAATATCACACAAGTTGCAGTGCGATGTGGCTGTATATAGTCACTAGTGAGTGATTGTTTTTGTGCTCCAGGCTCACAAATGTCTTTTGTGATGTTGCAAAAAAAGCATGTTTTGTGAATTCTTATCATTTATGTCCATCTTTTTTAAGCAATCCATTAAAATGAGCATAGAAAGGGATGGAAATTTAGCTAACGACAAAAAAAAAACACACAAAAAATAACTTTAATTATCATTAATGAAAACAATCCCTTAATTTGTTGTCAATATCTACAAGAACATACACAATCGCACAATGTTAAAATACCAATGATCAAAATAATCAAAATAAATCAATCTGCTCTTCACCTGTAGGCGATGCTGAAGTGGCCGTTGTTGGTGAGTGTTTTCTGCTCAGGTCCCTTCCACGTGACCGTGGCTTTGGGCCGACCACACACTTTACACCTCAGAGTCACACACTCGCCTTTATCACAGGTCACATCACTCAGCGGGACGAGGAACTCCGGGAGAACTGGAGAAGAAGATCCATGGCATCAAACCCTTAACTTCTCTCTTTAACCACAGAATGATGCAATAATAAAGACGCTCCACTTACCATCATAAATATAATTGGGATTTAGAAGCTGTAAAAAAAGGAGAAGAATGTTTCGAGTTGAAAAACTTTCAGAGAATGCTTATTGTGAAGCTGTGCTTGTTTCCCTCAGTGTTACCTTCACAGAGACCTTGTTGGTCAGTCCCTCTCTGGATTTCCGGTAGCCGTTTTCCAGCTTGGCCTCTTTTTTATTGTCCTTTTCTCTTTTCTCTGACTTCTTTCGAATACGGAGGGATGTGTGCCATGATGATGACGATTTCCTGCTGAGAAACAATTCAACACATTAACATTATACTGTACCACGCATCTCTCTGACACTTTAACCAGAACCAAATTTGCTCCACTTTCTGACAACTACTCCATAACTATCTAAAAAAATAATAATAATAATAAAAAAACACTGCATTCATGAAGGTTCACACAGGTAAGTGGGTTTCACAAACCACCTGTAGAAACACTCTTCTCTCTCTCTCAAAACAAAACAAACACTCTCCCCTCGTTTACTCCTAGCACTAAATTCTCTGAGCACAAACAGTTGATTTGTATAAGGTAGCACTCGTTGTGTTTTTGCCTCTTCTAGTTGAATCACTGAATGCCTTCTCAATTGTAAGTCGCTTTGAACGAAAAAGCATCAGCTAAATGAGTAAATGTAACATTGGGAATTCTTTCAGAACTGTTCTGACCTACAGGAGATTTCTTCAGGGGGAAAAAGCATAGGATTTGTATTACTGTTGTGGATATGAAATGTTTAATTGTTTGTCACATGAAGGTCACAGGATTATGTGGAAGGGCACTATTGGCCACCTGTTTATTCACAAAGTTTTAGAGAGAGAAAGAGAGAGGGGGTGAATTGGAACACTATTCTTTGTTGACCAAAATCTTAACCAAAATGAATACTGTTAAATGTTAAGAAGGTTCGTTTTTTTTTGAAGATTAGACAAGAAGACATGGGAAGAACATTATGTCTTGATATTTATTCATTTTATTTTATGTGTCATAAAAAAAATTCTCTGGTTTAGCTTCTCAACGGCAATGAATATATTTCGATATTGATATATAACTATAATCATGGATATAACTGAGGACGCGGATGTTGAGGGAGGTGTCGTGGACGCGTCCCTCTTTATTCTGCCGCCCTAGGCACGGATATAACAGAGGAAGTGGGTGGTGAGGGAGGTGTTGCGGACGCGTCCCTCTCTATTCTGCGGCCCCAGGCGTGGATTTAACTGAGGAGGTGTGTGGTGAGGGAGGTGTCGCGGACATAACTGAGGACGCTGGTGGTGAGGGAGGTGTCGCAGACATAACTGAGGACGCGGGTGGTGAAGGAGGTGTCGCGGACGCGGCCCTCTCCATACTGCCGCCCTGGGTGCAGATATTAGGTCGCCTCTATGGACGCGCTGGCCCTGCTTGCAGGACTCCCAGAGTTAATCAAGATTTTTTAGATTCATCTTCAATGCCTCCTCCTCCATCTTACCCCAGACATGCTCAATAATGTTCATCTCTGGTGACCGGGCTGGACAATTCTGGAGCGCCTTGACCTCCTTTGCTTTCAGAAACTTTGATATGGAGGCTGAAGTATGAGAAGGAGCGCTATCCTGCACAAGAATCTGCCCTCTTCTGCGGTTTGTAATGTAATGGGCGACACAAATGTCTTGATACCTCAGGCTGTTGATGTTGCCATCCACTCTGCAGATCTCTCGCACACCCCCATACATCATAACCCTAAACCATGATTTTTCCTTTACCAAACTTGACTGATTTTAGTTACAGTAGGTCTTCTGCAGTATTTGTGATGTTTGGGATGCAGTTCAGCAGATGATTCATCAGAAAAAAATCTACCTTCTGCCACTTTTCCAAATGATCAACTAGAAGTCAAGTTGTTATTTGTTTCTCTAACAACTGGGTTCGTCGACAAGACTTTTGTTAGGTTGTATATATATATATATATATATATATATATAAAAAAAATATATATATATATATATATAAAAATATATATCTATATATATATATAAATATATATCTATATATATATATATATATTTATATTTATATATATATATATATATATATATATATATATATATATATATATATATGTATATATATATATATACATATATATTACAAAAAACATATTAAAGGTGTCGACATTTTCCTCAAAATAGTCGACACTGCAACAGGGGTCTGTTCTTCGTACCTCGCTTAAATGATCTAAGATTATTTGGCAGATCCCGGATCTTTTAATCTTGATAACTGATCTCTCGCTAATTTGGTTCTTCAAACGAGTTCGCGAATCAGATTAGAATGTCTGGATAAACTGATCTGAGATCGCTGCGTGTGTTGTGAAGGACAGATCTATCAATCCTCGAAATCATGATCAGCAATGCAACGATTGGCTGATGGCACAGCAGCGTAATGACATCATCTGATTAATATTCAATTATCCATGTGAGCAAAATTACGTCAAATTAGCAGTAAACGGCTTGTTAAATACGACACGCAATAACCTTCCACATTTGTTGTGAGCTGCAGGCTTTACACTTTCATGTGTCAAGTGTATTCATCATGTATGTCAATTCAAAATATTTTTTTATTTATTATAGTAGCCGTTTTTTAATCGGTGTAAAGAATAACTGGTTGTTTACAAAAGCGTTTTGATATTGGTAAAGGCGTCTGCAACTTTTGTGAAGCATCAAATCACCGGCATATTAACTATCAAAACATGTTTATGACTGCTGAAATGTATTATTGCTTTAAAAAAGTCACATATTGTGCATTTCTATTATACACAATTTTTTTTAGCGATCTAAAAAGTTTATATCAATAAGTTTTCTCTTTGCACCACCAGGTGGCAGTCTTTGTACTTTCATTTCGAGGGTGCAGATTGCATAAGTTTTATTAATATGTATAACTTAATTTATTGTATTAATGACTATAACTTTATATATATAGTTAAAAAATATGTACCATTTTCCCAAGTGTATATAACTACTACTGTAAGAAAATATCAGAATTCGGAACATACTTTCTGTATTATCTTTGCTTGAACTGAGCCGATCTAATCCTGTTTATATGAATTGAACCTGCTCCCGATCAGGTTTGACCTAGCAGAACTGTTGCTATGACAACAACTCTCGGATCAGCTTTGAAGAACGAAACAATCCTGGATCGTGTCAAATCGTCAATTTCCAAATCCAGCTAACTGAGTAATCCACGTACGAAGAACGGACCCCAGAAGATTACTGTTAGGCTGTAACAAGTAAACAAGTACTTGTGTATGATTTTACAGTTATATGGCCTATATAAAACACAAACATCATGTGTTATGTAACCGTTCTTACTTTATGGTTCCGTCTGGAGCGTCAGGGATGATGGCGGATGTGTGTCCCAGCACGTATCCGGGGATCCAGCCCTCGGCGGCAGGACACTGCTCAGTAGCGGCGCGAAACACCAAGAACATATTCTGCTGATTGGAGGCCAGGATCTGCACCACCTCCCCCTGACCCACATTAATCTCATCCTCTTTCAGAGCCACATAGTCCTGAGTCACCAACATGGTGGAGATATTACTGCTGCTGCTGCTTTCACTCTGCAGACACACACAAACACACACACACACACTTAGTACCAGAAACATTTTATACGTCTGCCTTCATGTTCTGTTTAAGTGTGTAAACAAAAAATAGTAATTTAAAAATTTGTGTCAGATTTTCCTTAAAAATAAAAAATAAATAGTTAAAATAAAATAAATGTGGATATTAAAAGGTTGTATGCACATCTTTTATATCTGTACACTTTAATAAACATTTTTTAGAACCAAGTCGAAAGGTTCCTCACACCAAACAGAACATCAAGGCTTATCATTTCATAAAATAAATTATTTGGCTTCAATTTGGGCATCAGATCATGACTATTTTTTCAAATCAATTCCAATAGAAATCAAGAATAACGTGTACACTATTCGATTATCCTTGCGAATGCTCTGCATTGGAAACATGCGTTGCCAGAAGACATGAAGAAAAGATCAGAAACAGAAGAGAAAGTGAGATAAGGACACATGTTAGTTACAGTAGATTGTTAAATAAATAATCTGTACTCGGTCACATGACTATAAACATCCACAGAGGTTTCTTGTATTAGTTTAAGTTCAACAGTGTTCAGATGTGGTCATGGTAGGTCAATTTTGCCAATTTTTTTAGCACCAAAACAACCCTTCATCTGAAGAACTGCGATTAGACAAGCAGAAGACATTTTAACATGGAGAAATCTGCAAAGGATATTCTGTGGATCTTCTGCTCATGTGCCCGTATACATAATGTATTTTTACATGAACTGCACATGCTCACTGGAGAGCAAAGTCCACTCAAATAACGCACCGACAGGACAATTTTACTATATATATTTACACTGCTTGCAATAGTATTACTGTGCTGTCATGGCAACGCTGGAAAAAGGACACCTCTCCACATTGACTTGTGTTTTTTTTTTTAAACAGTATAATTTAATTTAAGTTATTAAGTTAAATCAAAGAGCTTAGAATCACCAAGAGGCGACACTCATTAACTGTTCCATTGCAACAGTAGAGCAAGACAACAGCCCCGCCATTTCGCCATTTGGAGAGAAAGGGATGGGCCGTCCATTGGATCGTATTGCTGTCACGATAACAAGCAGCTGCTTTGTTTTTTATTTATTTATCTAAAAAGCGAATTAAAGCTGAAATACAACCTGAAAGACGACAATACAGGTAATGTTCTGTTTTAAAAAGTTTTAGCTTCACGCAAAGCTGATGTAACGTTAGATGTTGTTGTTACAAACGGGTTATATCTTCACAGAAGTGTTGTTCAGCTACTAAAATCTTTCGATGAAAGATTGAGAAGATAGTTTTCAGTTTCATGAAGGACCTTTTACAGCATCGATGTAGATTTTAATAAGTTTAACAACAAAACACAAGTAAATAGCGCTATTCCGCCTAGTCTCTCCCTATATTGTTTACCATGAACTCTAAATATTTGCTCTAAAATAGCATGTCAGTTTGGCTTGCACGCCGCCGGACAAGCACTAGTCGCTTTTAACACACGAGAGGGTTTTTTGTGGTGCTCGTGTTTCAGGAGGCGTGGCTTTAGACGGCAAGGGAGAGACTGCAGCTGCGTCCCAAATCGCATACTTATGCACTATTCTACGCCATTTTGTAGTATAAATAGTGTAAGTAGTGTGTTCACACTGAAAACTCTTAAAATAATAAGTGCACTTTAATTACCCGGATGATGCACTCATTCAGCTGGTAAAATGAAGTGAGGAATGATGGACACTTCACGCACTCAACGACCGCAGGTTTGCTCACGTAGCGGAAGGGGCGGAGCTATCGGACGCACATGTTGAATAACTTTATTTATTTTGGAGAGTGAAAGCAAAATTCTCCTACGAGAGTGATTATAGCGCCTCCCAATGGTGAATGCGGCAACACTCACGGCAGGTATTATTTGATAATTCGGTTGTTTATTTCACTTATTTGGCAACAGTCAAACGTCATCAGGGAAACGGTTTGAATTTCCGCTTAGTAAAAAAACCATCAGTGTGTCATTTGGGACAACACTACATACATGTACTATCCTGTTGAGTGTGTAAGTGCATAAGTACATAGTGCATGAGTGCATAGTGTACAGTGTGCCATTTGGGACGCAGCTTGCGATTCAGAGATTTATGCTAAGCTGTTAGCATTTTGGAAGATCACCAAGACTAAGACTATAATATTTCATCATAATCTAAAGTAATATTAAAAGAAACAAAATAATCTAATCAATGTTTTATAATTGGAGTCAGATAAAACGAGGATAAATATATTAATATATTAAATATATTAATATATTAATATTCCAAAAAAAAAATGAACATTGTGCACTGGAAAGCCCGAACATGCAGTGAATCTTCGTCCACCAGTAAATACCATCGTTGGACTAACTGGCTGGAACTTACATTGTGGAACAAAATATATATTTCTCAACTTTTATTTGCACTTGAATAAAAACTTTAAGTCAGAATTTGCTAGGGGTATGAATAGGCATGACTGTACGTAATTTCATAAATCAATAAATAAATTAATTTTACAAATCATTTTCAGTTTAGAGTTTTTGGTTTTGGACCAGATTTTTCATTTCAATGCATCTCTAATGTAAAATGTAATGCTGGTCACTTTGCACTGCCACATATGGTCAAGCATTAGCAGGACCTTTCAAAAAAAAAAGAAGAAGAAGAAAAAGAAAAAGAAAAGGGGCATCAACATTACTGGTGATCGTCAGTTATGTAGTGTTGGCTGAGCTAAACCTGATTCTCAGAAGAAAAGCATACAGTATTATAAAACCCTTAGAAAGAAAGCAAGTTGAGATGAAGAGCAGGGAAATCCTGGTTCTTGTTTTACACACAGTTAGTTTGTGGCCAGAAGCAGAACTGTTAGATTTCTGAGCATAAAGGGTCTGCTGGAAGTCCACAGAGTAAAAACCAGGTTAGAGAAGCAGAAATCAGACAGAGTCCAGGGGTGTTAGAGAGTCAGAGCTGAAGCGCTGCGGTGGGCCGGGAGGGTGGGTCTCTTACCCCATTGCTCTGAGTGGACTGGATAGACTGCTCACTGGTAGAGGAGCAGGTGCTCATACGGTCTGCGTCTTTACTGTGCGTGGAGTGCCGCTGACTCTGGTTGTGATTTGGTCGGCTCAGCGTGTCGCAGGCGTCCCCGGGGAAGGTGAAGGAAGCAGGCCTGCTGGCGGGGGACGCGGGCACGGAGCTCCAAAACGAGCTGCTGCCAGTCTTCGGGCCTGGACTACAGGGTGGAATGGAGTCTTTGAAAGCCGGTGTGGCTAACGGAGAGGCCATTGGTGAAACCGTTCCAGGTCTGGGTTTGACAAGAGCCAGCGGGGCCACAGTGGCTCGTGGGATCTCTTTGGCTGGGCTTTCTGTCTGTTGGGAGTCCGTCTGTTTGGGGTGAGGTCTCGCAGGACGCTTCACCTTTGGCTCGGGCTCTGTGGTGCATGAGGGTGAGGGACCCCTGGAGAGAGGTCTTGGGGACATACCTGATAGTTTGTCGGGGCCGTCATGCTCGTGGGCTCCAGGCCCCAGGGCAGGAGAGTGATGACGGAGCGGTTGAGGCAAACGCGAGGGCTGGGGGATACGGGACGGACGAGAACGGGAACCCGGCCCAGCCGGGACCCCTACTCCTCCTCCAGGGGCCATCATCTGCCCCCCGCTGCCTCCAGTCTGTACACCGCTGCCTGACACACCAGGACCCTCCACGTGGTTCCTCTGGTAGTCTATAGGAGATGTAAGTGCTACAGGAGGAAACGCACGTGGTGAGATGATCTATTATTTAGTGCTGGGCAAAAGTAATCGCATACATAATAAAAGTTTGTTTTGATATAATTTACAATCAAAATGATTAGTCCTCCTGTGAACTTTTCAGCATTTCCCAAATGATGTTTAACAGAGCAAGGTATTTTTCACAGTATTTGTTCTTCTGGAGAAAGTCTTTTTTGTTTTATTTCGGCTAGAATTAAAGCAGTTTAAATTTTTTTTTCAAAATCATTTTCAGGTTAATATTATCAGCCCCCTTAAGCATTCATTTTTTCAATTGTCTACAGAACAAACCACCATTATAAATGCCTAATTAGGCTAGTAAAGCCTTTAAATGTCACTATTAGCTAAATACTAGTATTTTAAAAAAATATCTAGTCAAATATTATGTGCTGTCATCATGTCAAAGATAAAAAAATCAGCTATTAGAAATGAGTTATTAACACTATTATGTTTAGAAATGTGTTGACAAAAATCTTCTCTCCGTTAAGCAGACATAAACAGGGGCCTAATAGTTCATGAGGACTAATTATTCTGTTTTCAACTGAATATGTGTGTGCACTGTGTATGTATATTATGTATATAACGGGACTGTTTCATATAGATTTATTAATCATTCGTACTGTTCAATGAACGCACACTGTCATAGATTATTAAAGAGGCAAACCCCTCACTGCACGACAGCTGCACCTTCAGCAAACCTCCTAATTCCTGCAGCATGAGGGCTTTATGATTGTTTATGAGCGTCAAAAGTGGCTGATCTGTTCAGTGAAATATTCGACTGCGTGTCACCGCATATTAAACGACTAAACTGATATAACTAAAGAAATGTAAACTGTGCTGAGCACAGAGTACTTACTAAACAGCGCAACATCGATGACGTAAGCGTGCCCAGGTCCGAATGTAATGTGAGTGCGGGCCATTGGGCTGGACGAGAGGGGGGACAAGCGTGCTTTGGCTCGGTTCAAGGCAACTGTACATAGCGCGAGTACGCCCTGAGTGTAGCATGGGCAGTCCAATGTATGCTAACAGCTTAAAACACACGGATATTTTGCCTGAGTATCTGAGATGAAAGCTGTAAAGGCAGCACCCTCGTTTTTTGGATACAGCATGTATTGTGATCCAATCAAAAAGTACAATTGAACCCTTTGTGTACACTGTAAGTGCCTTGTTGACATTTGGTACATTAACAGTAGGGTTATAATGGAGTCATGTCAGGAACAATTTAACCAAAGAAATTGGTCACAAATGTGTTTTAATTAGAGTGGAAGTTAATGGGTTAAAACTTGTTATAAATGATCCATGAGATAAAACTTCACAGACACATTCTGAGGACATGCAAGACTTATGTTATAGTTTAGGATCCCAAGAAAATGTAAAACAGTTTAATAACTTTCCTCGATGTTCACAGTTCGTTACAAATATTAGAGTCATTTGTATTCAATCTAAATCAGCTCTGAACTGAATCAAGAATTTAATCCGATTGAAATGAGAGCTTGCAAATCCATATTGAATCCATACACCGCCCTAATGATAAGAAAAACCTACATTAGACTTTTTCTTCTAAGAATGAATCCCTCAACAGATTGAGAGGATGGCTTAATCTTTTTCATATTTGATCTTGTTGATAACTCTGAGATGACCCAAAAGGCTTCAATACTAGCGAGTTGAGATGTTTGCTTTACCATTGAGGAAATTGCGTTGGCTCTCCAGGATTTGGCTGATCTGCAGCATCCAGACTTGTCGTACTCCAGGATGGCTCGAGTGCAGAATGAAGGCCTCTTTGCTGCTATTGGACGTTCTGGAGGTCAGTGCAAATTTACAGGGGTCTCCGTCCACACTGTCCTCAAGTCCCAGACAGTTCACCTACACAAACACAAGCACTGAGTCACTTCATTCAGTCTTTTGTTTTCAGTTAAATGCTCTGTATACAGGGCTTCTGCAGGTTTCACCAAGTCAAATTTAAGGGTGCACTCACACTATGGTATCTGAACCGTGCCCAGGCCCGTTTCCTGGATGGTTTGAGAAGTGTGAGTGCTCTGAATCGGGCTCAGGCGCGGTTCACTTGCACGAGGACTTTATGATTACTTATGAGCATCAAAAGTGGCTGATCTGTTCGGTGATATATTTGACTGTGTGTAACTGCATCCCAAACCACTAAAGTGATATAAATAAAAAAAACTCCACTGTGCTGATCGAGCGCGCTTCTTACTGAACAGCGTAACACTGATAACTTAAGCATGCTCAGGTGCGATTGCAATGCGAGTGTGGGCTGTCAGGGGAGATATGAGAGGGACACGTGTGCTTCGGACCTGTTCAAGGCAACTGTACATAGTGTAAGTACACCCGGATGCTGGGTCCGCACCAGACGCAGAACGCGCGGATAAATCATGCTATTCGCACGTAAATAGACACGTGAACATTTTAAGTTTACTCGATTGATTACCGCGTGAAATCTGCTTCATTCGCGCGACAAATCCGCTTCAGAACAGATGCGGATTCGCGTCATGGGCAGGGCTTCTGTCTGCCCGGTGACTGTAGCTTCGTTGCTAAATGGCTAACATGAATTTTATTGAAAATAACTGTTTATGTGCTTTAATAAAGGCTGAAAAACAGTGTTGATTCGTTTGGAGCAGTGTCTGAGTGCACTAGATAGAGTTCATAAACTCCTCCAGAAACTTAACCTGAATGATAGAAGCTTTCAGCGGTGCTTCTGACTGAGCTGAGTTTAGTTTGATTAACTGTTTTCGGTGTAGGCAGGAGGATTTTCCCCCTTTTAGGATTTACACTAACAACAAGATCTATGTTATAATCACGCCCCTACATGAGCAAGCTCCTGATTGGTTAACGCAGCATGAGTGTCCGCTGAAGTTCAGATTTTCGAACTCGAGCGATTCGCGCATTAAAAGTGTCAAACGTGCAAAAGGCTCAATTCGCGCCGCGTCATTTGTGCATATCATGTCGCAGGATGTCTATTTGCGTCCTTGCATTGACTTAATATGTAAATCTATCGCGCTTGATGTTCTTCTGCATCTGGTGTGAACGCAGCATAAGACTTTAAGACCATTATGAACAAAATTACAGACTTATATTAAGCTTAATGCCAGGGATGCAATGGTTATAGATTTGGGTTGTCCGATTATAGTCTGAGGAATATTCATGGAATCATGAAAACTCCTTATATTTTTAAGTGCGATTTATTTCTGCTCAGTAACCAATAATACAGCACTAAATAATAATAAAAAACAAACAATAGTCCATTTCTCTTTGGATTTAAAAATACGTGATTTTTCTTGCCATTTAAACATAAGAAGTATTTTAACACTAACATAAATGACAGAACTAATAATAAATAAATAAAAATAAGAGTAAATAAAAAAAATGTATTAGTCTAATATAAATCTAAGATCATTTTAGCTAAGAATTTCCCTTTTAAAGAGAATAAATCTAGTCAAAGGCTGCTGAACATTTGTCTGAAAGCCTTTTGATCAACTTTATTACAAAATTGTTTGGTATTTTCCTTTTGTATTTTCTTCTCTTTAGAGTAGAAATGTGTATATTAAATACAAAGTAAGAAGCTGATTGGTCAGTTCTTGACATGTGACTCGAGGTGCGATAACGCCGTTCTTTTAGCTAGGTGCACCTGGAAACCGCGAGCACGTCAATAAATCACTTTTATTGTCACATCATCAGCAGCACGTGTGCTCTGATGAGTAAAAAGCTTAGGGAGCTCAACACGGCGCCCATGCTCGGCGCCATCTTGATGACGTATCAATGCCGTGTGCGAAATAACAAACTTGCGCATGCAAAAGACGCAACATGTGAACAGTCCTTAGTTAATAGCCTCAGCCATAGTTAATCCATTGTGCGTGCATATTAGCCTCGGTGTACAAGCTTTGAATTTTGAACTAGCGCACAGTTGGCATAACTTTGTTAGTTGCAGCAGTTTTGTTCTGTGCAGAAACAGTGTTGAGATGCCTTTACGATAAACTAACCGTGACGAATTCAAGCATGGTTAATAGTGAAATGGAATAATCGCCGCATCCCTACTAAACGCTAAGGATTTTTACTCGACCCATCAAAAAGTCTAGCCTACTTATTTCTTAGCTACAAATTTTAATTAATGTGTCAAAACTAGCAAACCCTAGTTGCATACATATTTAACTTTTCGTGTGACAAGCTTAATAATAAACAAAGCGCTCAATAGTGCCCAGGTGTCCTCGTCATATATGGTCTTTAAATACACGGAGAACTGCTAAACGAATGTTACTGTAAGGAAGATAATTAAACATATTGGTAAATAAGAGTTTTGTTCTCTATTTAGATGGATTGTTGGTGTTTACAAGGACAATTAAGACCTGTTTAAAAGGATTTAAAGGGGACCTATTATGCATAAACAATTTTATGGGGTTTAAACACAGCTGTGTGTGAATATTGCCAGCCTTTATTGTAAAAATTAATTCATTCCATTTTTTATAATCACACTTGATAAAACAGTCTGCAGAAACACTTTGATTGACATTCTCGCTTTGTACGTGTCATCAGAGGGGGAAAGCCCCGCCCATCAGTGACAATCTTTCCCTCATTAGCCTAAACAGCTCTAAATGAGTCAAAGCTCCACCCTCTATTGAAAAGAGGGCGTGGAGCACAATCTCATTTGAATTTAAAGTGACAGTCATCAAAACGGCACAATTTGGATCAAAGCCTAAAAGGGGCAGTTTCAAAGAGTTATAAACCATTATTTGAGTAGTATTTTGAGCTGAAACTTCATATACACACTCTAGGAACATCTTGTTTTACAAGAGGTAAAAGGGGCATAAGAGGTCCCCTTTTTAGACCTACAAGTCAATATTTTTAAGGTGTATTTTTTTTTTTTTGAAATGTAAGACTTTTTAAGACCCCGCAGGTACCCTGTGCATGATAAAATCAAAGAAAGAGAATGACGCCTGTACCTTGATGCTGTATTTGTACAAATAGCCAGGCATGGAGAAGCCCCTCTTTTTATCTAGAGGTTCACTGAAGATGACGATCTGCTCAAAGAGGAAGACTCTCCTCTCCTTCATCCTGTTCAGCAGGCCTCCGTCTGGTTCGGCCACCATGAAGGTGTCCTGGAGTAGGAGACGCCCCTGAGCAACAATCTTTCCCTGTGAGAGACCAGATTTAATCATGAACTCGAATATAATATACTGTCATTATTTCTGATAATGATCTACTGGTATGAAAAATACCACAGTCTTACATCAAACCCCTGGAGTCGACCAACATTCATCATGTCGTTGCATCTTTTTGGTACAATGCACATGACCTCAACCGCTTTCTACAACACAAGAACATCATCAGCACAAATAGAAGAGAATAAAAGGCTATAAAGGCTATAAAAGCCTGTAATAGTTAATGTTAGTTAATGCATTTCCTTACATGAATAAACAATGAACATTATATTTATTAATGTATTTATACATATTTGTTAATGGCAGCTAATGGAAATAAAGTTGTTATTACGCGGCAGTCTGGAATACTCTATTCTGATTGGTCAGTTGTGACATTTCAAGGATTGTTATTCAGAGATAACAACCGCTAAATAACACAGGCTCATTCAAGAACTGAGAATCTCCTTGACCATCAGTGAATAACACACCATTCACATGGGGCGTCAGCGCTTCCCATTCATTTTGAATGGGTGATTTGAGGCGTTTCCGAACTGCATTGTGGATCCGTCGGCGCAGCTTCAGTGGCGTTGCTCGCTGCAGAAATTGGGAATTTCTTAACTTTTCAAGCGACAGTGGACACGCCAGCCAATCATATTGCTTTATTCAAATACACCAGCTCAGACAGTAGCCGACTGAAGACTAATTTCATTGGCTGACGCTGCTATGACGATCGTGTCAGCCCCAACTGAGACACGCCCCCTGTCAGGCATTAAAACTGGCACCCCGTGTAAATCGCCCGCAAGTTTAAATCCATACACTTACATCCACATTAATATGTATCAGTGTCTTTCACACTGTTATTGACTGATTTTGACTGTTTTGCGGCATCATGTCAATGAGTAATAAGTAGGTTAGTATATGCTTTATTCAGTTTTTAGTTTTGTTTCTGTCAGCCTTTTTTTTTGACTGTTTGGCGCCATCTAGCGTCTGAATAATGCATAGGTTTTATTTCTGTTGATTTTGTGTTTAATTAAAGAATTAATAAACTATTATGGCTTAAAACACAGGTGTCAAATCCAGTTCCTGGAGAGCCACAGCTCTGTAGTTTAGCTCCAACCCTGCTTCAACACACTTACCTGTAGGTTTCAAACAAGCCTGACGGACTCAGGTGTTTAATTAGGTGTGTGAAGCTAAACTGTGCAGAGTTGTGCCCCTTCAGGAACTGGATTTGACACCTGTGGCTTAGAACAATGCTTTTTTTTTTATATATATTTTGTGGCAAGTACCTATGTAATAAGCGGGACAAAGTAGATCCCCAATGTTTTTTTTCTCCCCTCAGTATAAAGCCCTTTAGTCTTAAATTTCGTGTCAGGCTGCCAATAAGCCTGTTGGGTTTTATTCTGTGATAAAAACCTCCTGAATGTACTGTATTTTAACCCAAACTTAACTCAAAGTGCATTAACTAACGCCAACAAGCATGATTTTAGAGTTTAATAATGCATCAGCAAATGTTGAACTATGATTAATAAATGCTGTACAAGTATTGTTCATTAATAGTTCATGCTAATAAACACATTAACTAATAAAACATCATTGTAAAGTGTGACCAATATGTGTATGGATATAAAAGAACACACCTCTAATTCAATCGAATCTGTTCCGATTTTTTTGGAAAATTTGAGGAAATCCTGGAAACAAATGGACAACATCATAATCATGATTACACACCAAGAAATCTCTCAAAACAGGTGTAAAGCAGGCAGATGCAGTGTGCTGGACGGACAAACCTTCAGCAGCAGCTGGTACTTCATGATTCTCTGTACAGGTTTAATAAGCAGATCAGTGATCTGAAGCCTGTGACCCAAACGCTGCTTCAGATCCTGTAGAAGATGGTCAAAAAAACTTTACAATCACCAATGAAGGTCACAGTTGTCCCCCTCATGCATTATAATATGCCTAATCAGACAAAACTCCCTCTGTTAGAGTAAAGGCTTCGAACCATTCTTGAATATTGTGTCTATGACAGACATGTGTACTGTATGTGTTTAAATATGGATTGTTACATTAAAATTTGAACATTTTCTGACATAAGTTGATTTTGACATTGCTTCTATCCTGATGAGAAGATTTGTGTGTCATAAAAAGTATCACAGCTGGTTTTGTTAGTTGTTCTATACTTCTAATCAGTAATTAATTATATTCTTAGCTTTTTCCCAGACTTGCCACACTTGCTTTTCCCAAACTAAATATTTTATCCCCCCCCCCCACCCCCAAAAATCAAGAGCAATATTCATGAGCAATCTTTTGACATTTTTTGACTTAAGTCTTCAGTAACCCACCTCAAAATATGTGTCGATGTACTCTGAGACGATGTGTTCAGATTTAGGTTTGTTCTGGCAGTAAACAATGTACATGTGCAGTCTCCGCTCCTGAAAGACAAAAAGGGTTCAGGAATACATACAATATTAAATCGTTTAAGAACACATCTGATAAATAAATGAAGGGCGTACATGTTTGAGGAAGAGAGGGCCCAGCCGGTCAGGGTCCTCAAGGCACTTCTCAAGCTCTGCCAGGAAGAAACTGAAAAAAAAAAGGGATTCAATTAGTTTAGTTTCTTGTAAAAACTGGTGTAATGAACAGTAATGAGTCAACTGCTGCAATTATTAGATTGAAAATCAGCTTTATTCATTTAAAGTGGCCCTATTATGCCATACTATTTTGTATTGGAATCTCCTACAACAGGTTTACATTCATCCAAAAACACTTGTTTACTCAGAGAAATGTACTGATGCTGCAGTATATTACTGTATCAGTGTCTGAAATGTTTGGTTTATGCATTTGGTCTCTCCAAGCCAAGAGTCTGCTCTGACTGATCTTCTCCGCGATGGATGTCCAATGTTCTTCAGCGCCTATAGACTGCAGCTCTGTACAGCAAGTTTGGCCAGAGTAGAAATGGTTTACTTTCGTCAATTAGTGAAGCTTTGTTCTTTGTCATTGGCTTGCTTGGTTTGGTACTTGTAGAGCTGTGCATCGATAGATTCGCTCTTCAGTGTTTGGACTTTAACCAGTTAAAACTAAACTACACGGAACTGAACAGAACTGAAATTCAACTCTGAAAACTGGATTGAAACAGTATTAATTTTCTAGAACTTCTACAATCTACATTGTAAAAGCGCTATAAAGATTAATTAAATTAAATTGATTGGTCAGAAATGTCCCAGTGTGTTCTGATTGGCTGACCCACTGACCAAAAAAACTTCATGAGCATACTTGAATTTCAGCACTTTAACCCTTTCAAGCGCAGTAATAACAGTGTTGATTTTATCATATTAATTTGAGTCCTAATCCACTGAAAGTGCAACACCAGAAAAATAATGTCAACAGTAACCAAATGCCTCAAACACAACTACAGTGTTTGACGGTTAAAGCAGACTGCAACCAATGAAGACAAAATTGTAAACATAAATTTGGTTCTTTCTTTTAGAAGGCAATAACCCACTGTTTCATGCTCTTTGATTTTTGAAACCTCTCAGACCTTTTACATTCCCAAAAAGCTACATCAGACACAACACAAAAGGTCAGAATTAAAAATACAGGAGCACTCCAATGAAAACTAAAAGTGTAACACCGTGTCCTTAGTGCACGCAATGTAATGACATGCGCTAAAACGTATCTTGTCCGTGATAAAAGGAGTTTTTTGTTATAACAACAACGTTGTGTGAAGTTTCTATACTAGAATTAGTTTCTATTTTCTGCAAAATGACTAAACAACAGCATAAACTACTATGACAATGCTACCTCAGGTACTGATTATGTGCTTTACTCTGTGTTAAATGTTAAAAATGTGAGTCTAAGGCCGTACTCACACTAGGTACAGTTGCCTCGAACCGGGCCAAAGCACGCTTGCCCCCCCCTCCCGTCTCCCCCGACGGCCCGCGCTCACACCACAAATGGGCCTAGGCACGCTTACGTCATCGCTGCTGCGCTGTTCACTGAGAAGCGCTCTCTCACTCAGCAGCACAGTGGAGATTTCTCTAGTTATATAGTTTCAGTCGATTTGATATGCAGTGACATGCAGTCAAATATTTCACCAAACAGTCCTTAGGGATGCGGTGACACGCAGTCCGATATTTCGCCGAACAGATCCGCCACTTTTGGCGCTCATAAACAATCATAAAGCTCTCGTGCTGCAGGAATGAGGAGGTTTGCTCAAGCCGCGCAGCTGTCATGCTGTGAGGAGTTTGCGTCTTTAATAAACTACGGCAGTTTGCGTTCACTGAACAGTAAGACTGATTAATAAATCCATATGAAACAGTCCCTTAAAAGTCACGTCTCGCTTTCAGTTTCAGGCTTTGGCGCATTTTGCACTCACACACAAGCGTACCGCGTAAAGCCCAAGTGAACCGCGCTCAGTCACACCTCTACCAACTGGGCCAGAGCCGGCCAAGTGAACCGTGCTTGAGCCCGATTCAGCGCACTCACACTTCTCAAACAATCCGGGAAACGGGCCTGGGCACGCTACGGATGGCATAGTGTGAGTAGGCCCTAAATATCATTTTACTTGACATTTGTTGCCAAACAGAAAGCTGCAGCCAATAGTTCACCTCAGATCTCAAAAACAAAATAAGTGGCAGACGATATGAAAAGGAAAGTCAGAACTGTACTTCTAATAATGTGAAATAGGTTTAATATGTACTGATTATAAACCTTACTATTTAGTTGGAAGTGCAGTACACTATTCGGTGCTTCTGCTTGGCTATAGTATTTAAAAGTTTCTGCCGTGTCGCATTGCGTTTGGTGTGGACAGACAAATCGCTTGTTTTTAGAATCTTGTCGTGTCATGTGTAGTAATACATCCCAAACTAGATACATACTCTTTGTGCCAGTCATATATCTGCTGAATGTTTCCAAAAACGATCTTGTCTTTTCCTTTCATATCATCTGGAACCCCGTCCTCCCTCATCCTGGCCATGTAGCCCTGTCCAACACACAACGGAGAGGCACATATAAGTATTGAGACGCTTCAAAACAAATCATATGATCACATCTGATAAACGGTTTGACTCACCTCCACGACCAAACTGAGATCTCGCACATAGTCTCTCTCCGTCTCGATCAGCTCCAGCAGGACGTAACTAAAGCAAGAAGAATAAACAGAGGTAAAGAATTTAAGCTTTCTTGTTTATTTATTGACACATCAGTAACCTATGGCTATTTCATGGCAAAATCAACAAAGAAACACATATTACATAATTATAACTTCAATAACAACTTCATATTCCAATAAATATTTGATATAAAACAAACAAATAAATACAAATTACATTAAAAACATTCGACATTAAAAAC
Source organism: Danio rerio (assembly GCF_052040795.2). Classification (NCBI taxonomy): domain Eukaryota; kingdom Metazoa; phylum Chordata; class Actinopteri; order Cypriniformes; family Danionidae; genus Danio; species Danio rerio. Next base: position 44,335,789 of record NC_141039.2, read on the forward strand.
ATTAGAACTTAAATACTTTTTTTTTAACACATCCAAAGTGCTCGGAGTATCAAAATCTTAATAAAACGTGTTTTATTATGATGTTGGTGAAGAATTCTTTAATAAATACAAGTGTGTCAATCTAGAGTGAGTGATTCAGCTTCTGGTATAAACTATCTGGTCAAACCCAATCTCAAAAGTCAAATTTGAAAAGTGTCTTTTATATATAGTTGGGCTGATCCTGCATTTACATTTAGCCATTGCACAAAATAAACAAGGACAACAACAGATTGAAGGCGAGTATGATTGCGTACTGGCGCTTCTTGAAGAAACCGGTCTTGCGTTCCTCTATCTCATCGATTGGAGAGGAGGAGGACAGGAGAGAGTTATCAGATGGGTTGAATGAAGGGCTGCTGCTGTCGCCCTGCTCCACTGACAGAGAGCTGGGTCTGTCTTCCAGAGCCTGCGCACAGCAAACCGCAGTCACTTTATAGAGCACTTCAACAAACAAGCTTTTTTTTTTAAATACAAAAACAGGACAAAGGAAATCCACTGGACTAAACATAGCAACCCTTGCAATAAATCAGAAAATAAAAATAAATCAATTAAAATGAATAAATAACAAACAAGTGGGGGTATTTACCAATCAAAGCAATCATAACGTCCAACTGTAATTATCAGCATATTATCAATTGTTCCAATAATAAAAAAAAAAATTATAATAATTGTTCCAATAAATGATTGGCATAGCACTAATCAGATTTGAGGAAATCCAGAAAAGGTTGCCATATATTTGAAACTGGTGTTGAGATTTTGGTTCCTTAGGAGCTTATCGAGTTGAATGACTTGTTTAACCTAAAACTGACAGAAAATCTGAGCTTAATATCTAAACAGATTATATTACAAATTTGAAGTTGGTATCTAAAAAAAAGGTAGATTTTGTGTGGCCGCAGTACCAGACATGACCACCGAATGACATTCAGTTTTTCCATTGATAACCATATAAAAACGCCCCCTATGTTATGAGATTAAATATATATTTGAATTATATTACATATATACATATTTTACAACACATTTTTGCCTAAAATTTACAAAAAAAACTAAACTAAATATCTGAACCAATTATATTCCAAATTTGAAGTTGATAACTCAAAAAAAGGAGCTTTCAGTAAGATTTTGTGCGGCTGCAGTACCAAACATGACCACTAGATGACATTCAGTTTCCATTGTAAACCATACAAAAACGCCCCCTATGTTTTGAAAAATATGAACTGGATGAATATTTTTTTCATATTTTTAACAATATTTATTAAGTAGACATACATTTCTAGAGTAGTATGGTGATATTTGATTTGAATTTAGCCTCTAAAAAGCATCTAAACATTTCACAAGAAGATCGCTGTAGCAAAGTATTGCTTTATGACCTTTTATAAAGCAAGGTAAACGTCACAGTCATTTTATACACTTCAACAAGCAAGTCACTTCAATATACTATTATTGTCCCAAACTTAGTGCGTTAGCATGTATGTGTATACTGTTTAACCCCTTAACTTTTTAACATCACTTTTCGTACAGACCTGGAAATCACGTTCAACTGATAAAAACTCAATAAAACATAAGCTATTTGTCTTAATGAAAATTAAATGTAAATTTTAATATATTACATAAAATATGTATCTTACAAAACACATTTTAGCCTAAAATTGACAAAAAAAAAAAAAAAACTAAGTTAATTATCTGAACAAATTATATTCCAAATTTGAAGTTGATATCTCAAATAAGGTAAAGTCTAGATCGGATATGCGGCCGGCCGGAAGTGCGATATGCACATTAATATAGCAGCATTTTTTATGACACTGAATCACAATAATTAATATTTTTACAGTACTGTGATGGTTGGTTTTAGGGTTGAGGTGGTAGTAGGTGTTAAAAATACAATTTATTGGGTAATTTGATAGATAAATAATACTCAGTACTCGGTACTGTTTTTACATTACTGTGACTGTTGGGTACAGGGTTGGGGTGGGGTTAGACGTTATTAAAACACAAAAATGGGAAAATTAATACATAATAGAAATAATTCTCATTAACTTCAGGCTGCAAATGTATCTGATCTAGCAACAACCCTCAAAATAGGAGCTTTCAGTAAGATTTTGTGTGGCCGCAGTACCAAACATGACCACATTCAGTTTCCATTGATAACCATACAAAAATGCCCCCTATGTTTAGAGGAAAATAAACTGTATTTTTTATACTTTTGGCAATATTTACATTCAGTTTCCATTGATAACCATACAAAAATGCCCCCTATGTTTAGAGGAAAATAAACTCTATTTTTTTTATACTTTTGAGTACTTTGGGAAGTTTGGTAGTATTTGATTTGAGTTTAACCTCTAAAAAACATCATTTAACAAAAGGATTGCTGTAGCAAAGTAATGCTTTACGACTCTTTGTAAAGCTTTGCGCAGAGCAAACGTCAAAATAATTTTTTACAACACAAGTTAACTTTTTCCTTGCCATTGACAAGATACTTTGTTAATTAGGAGAAAACACTTCCTGCCATTGACAAGCTTACGGCAATCTAATTTTAGGGTGTTTTACGGTAAGGAAGCCATAGCGCGTGTCTTGACGACCTCCTGGGAGCAAAATATAAGATGATAAGAGAAACTGTAGATCAAATCAGATGTCCTTTTCCTACTTTTCTTTGTTTTACGTGTATGTGGGTGTATTTTTATACAGTCAAGTGCAAAATTATTCATACCCCTTGCAAATTCTGACTTAAAGTTTTTGTTTACTTGTAAATAAAAGCTGAGAAATAAATTTTTTCCTCTTATTGTCCTTTCGGAGAAGTATGTGTTATTTCCTGCGTCATTTAATTTATATTTCAGTCAAAATGACCAGTGGATAGATTTGACACTTTTTTGATGTCTCTTTAACGAACATTAAACGATAAATAATTTGTATGTGGTGAATAATGATATTCATGTTTTATAATAAAACCCAATAATAACAAAACTTCACTATATTATTATTATTATTATTTTGTTCTGTATCTAACTGACCATCTTGCTTTTGACCAGCTCCTCAATGGCACTGACGAGCTCTGCGGCGCTGGGGGTCTCAGAACTGGAGGGTCTGACGGAAAGACGTGAAGACGTCTGCAGAGAGAAAGACGGTGAAAGAGGGAAAAACCAAAGCCAGACTCAATGACAGAGCAAATATGAACCATGTGCAGCTAAATCTAATCAGGATTCATGGATTTAGCTTTTAGTTTGTCTTGTTGCCCTCAAGGACATTAATGCAAGGTTTTAGTTTACTACAGCAGTTAAAACAGCTTCACTGCATTGTGTTGATTGCATCTGTAATTGACGGTAAAATAGTGTCGAGCATCAAACCACTGTGAACGTAAAACATGCGCACTCACAACAATTGTTGATAGCAATAAAGAAATGTTAATACAAGCCAGTTTTCAGAAACGGATTATTAAAAAAAACTATGCTAAAATCTGATCATCTTAAGGAGCGACAACATTTTGATATAAGCCAAAGCCAGTTCCCCCAAAAAGTCGTGTTGAATGATTCACTGAATCACTCATTTAAACGACTAGTTTAAAACAGCTGAATCATTCAGAAAAGCAGCAAGCGACTCTCTTTAAATCACTGGCTCAAATAATTCAGATACAGATTATTTAAAAAAAAACTATATTAAAAACTGATCATCTTGAGGAATGACAAAACGTCAATGTAAGCCAAAGGCAGTTTTTCCAAAAAAATTACTAAATAGTTGTTAGCGTTTAGGATGAAACTCTTGAATAATTGATTAAATGACACTTTTTTTTTAACATCAGGTACTTGTTACTTCCTACTGGTGTAACAACAAAGCTAACATTACCAAAATCAGCAGTAGATGGTGAAAATTTATATTGAAAGATTCACTCATATAAACAACGAGTTAAAAACAACTGAATCATTCAGAAATTAAGCAAATGACTCTTTAAATCCCTCATTTAAATGATTCAGAAACAGATTATTTAAAAAAAAAAATGTTAAAAACTGACCATATTAATTATATATATATATATATATATATATATATATATATATATATATATATATATATATATAATATATATATATATATATATATATATATATATATATATATATATATATATATATATATATATATATATAAATTACTGAATCATTATTGGACGAATCAGCTTTTAAAATGAATCTTGAATAAATAACTTAAGAACAGTTCTTTAACATTAGGTACTTGTTGCGTCCTACTGTATATCTGACATCATAAAATCAGCAGTGGGTAGTGAAAATTCTGATCGTGATTCATTGAATCACTCATTTAAAGGACTGGTTCAAAATGACTGAATCATTTTGAAATGAAGCAAGCGACTGTCTTCATACCACTCACTCAAATGATTCAGAAACAGATTATTTTTAAAAATTGTTTGGTTTATGTCAAATCTTTCTTGGAATTGGAGGAACCAGCATTTTTGATGATTCTTTTCAATAAATGACAAATACCAATTTTTAACATCAGGTACTTCATACTGGTGTAACAACATGGCTAACATTATCAAAATCAGCAGTAAGCGATGAAAATTCACATTAAACTATTCACTAAATGACTTCTTTAAACGACTAGCTCAAAACAGCTGAATCGTTAAGAAATGAAGCAAGCGACTCACTTGAAATAACTCACTCATATGATTCAGAAACAGATTCTTTAAAAAAATCTTTGGTTCATATCAAAATTTGGAACCAGTGTTTTAGATGAATCTCTCGAATAAATGACTGAACAATGCTTTTTTTGTTTAACATCAGGTACTTGTTACTTCCTATTGGTGTAACAACATAGCTAACATCATAAAATCAGCAGTAGACAGTAAAAATTCATATTGACCGGTTCATTTAATCACTTATTTAAATGACTAGTTTAAAAAGCCTTAATCATTCAGAAATGAAGCAAGTGACTCTTTTGAAATGACTCTCTCAAATTGTTCAGAAACAGATTATTAAAAACTGATCATCTTGAGGTTGACAATAGCCTGATGCTGGACACCTGAGACTGGCGGAGGGTTATCGAAAAAATGACTGTCAATGAAAAACATTCATCAAATAGAAATCCAGCAGAAAGTCTCACCCTTGCTGTGCCTTCCAGACTTTCCAATTTGTGTCTGGGTGTGGCCTCAGGTCTGCTTAGCTTTTACAGGCCAATCAGACAGCAGAGTGATAATGAGGGGTAGCACAGAGGGGAGGGGGGAGGGGTGAATGGGCGGAGTCTGGAGGGTTGGTTGGTTGGTTAGAGAGGAAAGAGTGACGGTGGGCTCTGAGATTCAGAGTCGTTTTTTAAGGCACATGACTTTCTTTCTAGCGAATCACATGGCCGTTCGGACGCATCTGCACACTGCATGTGCCCTGTGATACTCTGAAGCTGCTTTTGAACGTGTTTGAGGAACCCGGTCCAATCAAAAACCAGAACATTAGGAGGACAGTCACTTAAAGGTGGGACTCAATCATAAATATATATTAAACAACAAAGTAAAAAAAAAAACTGAAATATGAAAAAGGATGAGTAAGGGCATTTTGTGGTTCTAAGTTTAAATCAGACAGATTTAAACAACAGAAAAGAGGAAGTCTCGTCTAGATGAAAGTGACGCAATCAAAACAAAATGAGGAATCCGCTTCTATAGGAGTAAATCTATAAGGTAAATCTCGCTTTCTAGGAAATAATATAAAATAAAAAGACAGCAAATAAAAGGAAGGGGTCTCGGGTCTTTTCTTAAGCCGGGGGGGTTATGGGAAAAAGAAAGCAATGTGAAATGACATGGAAGGAGGGAGGCCAGATAGGGAGGACTCAGATGGAGAGATATGGGAACTGAGATAAAACAAAGACAGGACACAAATCAACGTAATGCTATGGCAAACAATACAGCCCAAACAAAACAAAAGAGAAAAAGAAATTAGTGTCACAAGCTGTTCTTGAGCAGCGATGAGACCAACTACAACTCCAGCATTTCATCCTACAAGAGATTAGGCTGAAGCGTCACACAAGCCTCTCTAGGCTGGCATTAACATGTGTGGTGTGTTCAGAACGTGTGTGTTTACCCTTTTCCAACACAATATTTCAAGCATCCCGCTTTCTACAGTTTAAGATGACATATTAAAGGGATAGTTCAACCCAAAAAGAAATCTCTGCCATCATTTACTCAACTATTTGAGTTTCTTTCTTCGATAGGCCTGTCATAATATCAATTTTTTGTTGTATGATCATTATATAATGCCAGAATGACAAGATAATAGGGGTGTAACGGATTGATTCGTACAGATCACAACCCAGGGTTCAGAACACGTGACCCGCAGATCAATACATTCTTTTTTTACTTGTAGATTATTCCTAAATTCGCAACAATCGCAGTGAGATCGCCTCTCACGTCATTCAAATCACATGTATGAAAGCATTGAGGCTTTCCTGTAAAATATAATGATAATGGAAGAGGTTGTGGTGGGTTATTCTGGATGTGGTGGGTTTCTTAGGTTATTAAAGGTGTTTTCTGTCACTACTTGGATATCCTGCTTTAATGAATTCTGTGTAAGCTGCACGATTAATCATGAAAAGATCGGGATCTCAACACCCACGCAACATAAATTATAAAGATGGTGATTTGCATATGCTTTTTAACCCTAAGAGGTTCAGTCTTTAGTCTTTTGAGTTGGTTATGAAGTTAAAAGCAGTCAATTAACACAGAAGTACTGGGAGTGAATAACTGAATCGTTTATTGAAAATGAGAATAAAAATAAATATGGGATGTACAAATTATAATGTTACATTTCAACATTTAGCGATATCAGCAACAGTGAATATTTCACAGTACTGAATATTTTACTATTTATTTTTATTTTAAAGATCGGGATCTCAACACCCACGCAACATAAATTATAAATGATGGTGATTTGCATATGCTTTTTAATCCTAAGAAGTTCAGTCTTTAGTCTTTTGAGTTGGTTATAAAGTTAAAAGCAGTCAATTAACACAGAAGTACTGGGATAACTGTTTATAGTTTAAATAAAACCACTGATGTTTATGGTAAAGATTAAAATTTCCGTCATATGCATTTAACGACGCTCAAAAATAAAAGTTGTAGGCAGCAATTACATTATTTATCCAATAGGTGGCGACAATCAGCCATCAAAAATATGCCACTGAATAATTTTTTAAAAATGATCATTCTGCAATGAAACATGATGTTTTACGAGTGAATAACTGAATCGTTTATTAAAAATGAGACTAAAAATAAATATGGGATGTACAAATTATATAGTTAGATTTCTACATTTAGCGTTATCAGCAACAGTAGTAGTAACAGTGAATATTTCACAGTACTGAAAATTTTACTATTTATTTTTATTCAGCTGATTATTTCTTCATTTTATATTTAACTTTAAGCTTCTAAGTTCTGTTTGGTAAAGCCAAAAGTGTCTTGAAGTACTGTTTCTGTAATAAATAGAAAGCAAATTACATTTGTCTTCTCCCCTTTTTGGCTGACATGAAAAAATGGTCCGATTCATGACTAAAAAAACCACTATGTGATCCGAACCGTATGATTTGCAATCCGTTACACCACTACAAGATAATATCATCACAATGCAAGTGCACTCTTCCACAGAACACATTATATTTTATTCTGAAGAATATTTCATTTAATTATAGTCATTTTAACTATATTAATAATTATGCATTGGAATCAGAATGTGAAACGCATTTCCTAATAAAACATTAAAAATGTAAGAGAAGCTGCAATTTCTGCTAGCAGATCTATTTCCACTTGTCAGACACACACATTAAAATATACTAAAGTCATTTAGAGTAGATACTATAGTGTTGTTAGCCATACTGACACTGACACCTCCAATAGAGATAGAGAAGTTGCACAATCAGCTAAAATGTTGCTAGAATTGTTTATTAATGTATGGGTGATATATATTGTATTGCACCACCAAAAATGAGTGAGGTCAAGTCCATGTGTTGTGTGATACAGTAAGTCGATATATTGATTATTGTGACAGGCCTAATCAAAAGCATTAGTTATATTCATGCCAACACTTGTACTAAACACTCTCTGATGAACACAAAAGAAGATACTTCGAAGAATGCTTGTAAATGGTATTATTTCGCTTTTTTTGTTTTTTTTAATAGCAGCATTTTTAAAATATCTTCTTTTGCATTCAACAGAAGAAAAGAAAGTTGTAAAGGTTTAAAATGCTAAGGTTATTTTCATTTGTTTGTGAACTATCCCTTTAGGAGTATTTCTTAATTTAACATCTTTTATTAAGGGAATGTTTTTCTTTTGGAAAACTAATTAGCCACAATTCATTTTGTTATTGAAGGTATGGTAAGAACTGCATGATCACCTACTGAACCGAATTTAACTGTTGAACAATTTAAAAAATGGTCTAATCCAGTAAATAATTAAGTAATTGAACAAAATTTGATTAATAGTGATCAACTTGATATCAAGTGATACATACTGTAGATGCATGCTAATGCCAGGTGTGATGGGGCCAGGATGACAAAAGAAGATTCCCATTTTGAGTTTAATATGACCAGAACAACATTTCTTCAGCAATATACACTGCTTCCTGTCCTGAGAGTTTTTGTCTTGTTTCTACAGTAGTTCAAATATCTAAAAATCCTTAAATTATCCTTGAAATCAAATTTAATAATGGCGGCATGGTGGCTCAGTGGTTAGCACTGTCACCTCACAGCAAGAAGGCTGCTGATTCGAGTCCCGGCTGGGTCAGTTTCTGTGTGGAGTTTGCATGTTCTCCCTGTGTTGCTGTGGGTTTCCTTCGGGTGCTCCGGTTTCCCCCACAGTCCAAAGGCATGCGCTATAGGTGAACTGCATAAACTTAATTGGCCATATGTGTATGAATGTGTGTACGGATGTTTTCCAGTGTTACGACTGGAATAATAATTAGGCTAGTGTTCACCTAAAAATGTAAATGTACTCACTATTTACTCACCCTTAAGTGGTTGCAAACATGTTTGAGTTTCTTTCTTCTCTTCTGTTAAACATCAAAGAAGATAATTTGAAGAATGCTAAAAACCTGTAACCATTGACTTCCACAGTAGGAAAAACAAACACTACGGAAGTCAATGGTTACAGGTTTTCGTCATTCTTCGAAATATCTTCTTTAGTGTTTAACAGAAGAAAGAAAGTCAGGTGGTTACAAACCTGTATGGGTTTTGTTCTTGTCTTTTGTTGCACACTAAAAAAAATTGTAATGAAAGCTAAAAACCTGTAACCATTTATTTCCATAGTATTTGATTTACTATGGAAATCAATGGCTAATAATCATATTGTTACAAACTTTTGAGTTTCTTTCATATCTTCTGTTAAACAGTAAAGCAGATATTTTGAAGAAAGCTAAAAACCTGTAACCACAGACCAGACTTCCATTCACTGAATAATTTTTTTTCATTGGATTTAGTAAGTTTTTTTGAAGGTAAGTGGTTGCAAACGATTTATTTGGGCTGAATTTAAACAAACAAATTAAGTTGAACATTACTACATTTAATTTGTTTAAATTCAGCCCATATGAATGATTCGCAACAATCTTTTTTTTTTGGTGTAGTAGGAAAAACAAATATTATGGAAGTCAATGGTAACAGGTTTTCAGCATTCTTCAAAATATCTTCTTTAGTGTTTAACAGAAGAAAGAAAGTCATAGGGTTACATGTGAAAGTGGTTATATATGAAAGAAAGTCAGGTGGTTACAAACCTGTATGAGTTTTGTTCTTGTCTTTTGTTGAACACTAAAGAAGATATTTTAAAGAAAGCTAAAAATCTGTAACCATTGATTTCCATAGTATTTGATTTTCCTACTATGGAAGTCAATGGCTAATAATCATATTGTTACATACTTTTGAGTTTTTGTCATATCTTCTGTTTAAAGCAGATATTTTGAAGAAAGCTAAAACCTGTAACCATTGACTTCCATTCACTGAATGATTTATTTTCCATCGGATTTACTAAATTTTTTTTAAGGTAAGTGGTTGCAAACGATTTATTTGGGCTAAATTTAAACAAACAATTTAAATTGAACATTACTACATTTCATTTGTTTAAATTCAGCCCAAACAAATGATTCGCAACAATCTTCTTTTCGGTGAAGTAAGAAAAACAAATATTATGGAAGTCAATGGTTACAGGCTTTCAGCATTCTTCAAAATATCTTCTTTGGTGTTTAACAGAAGAAAGAAACTAATATTGTTACAAACCTTTGTTCTGTTAAACACTAAAGCAGATATTTTGAAGAAAATAAAAACCTGTAACCATTGACTTCCATACACTGGAAAAGAAATATTAATTGGATTTACATTTTTTTCTTTAGTTTTTCAGTGGTAGCAAACAATATGTATTGTCTGAATTAAAACTAACAAAGTTGAATATTACTACATTTAATTAGTTTAAATTCAGCCCATATGAATAGAAAAACAAATATTATGGAAGTCAATGGTTACAGGTTTTCAGCATTCTTCAAAATATCAGATTGGTGCAAACCTTCGAGTTTCTTCTCTTCTGTTAAACACTAAAGCAGACCATTGACTTCGATAGCAGGAAAAAACAATACTAAGAAATCAATGATTACAGGTATTTGGCACTCTTCAAAGTATCTTCTTTAGTGTTTAACAGAAGAAAGAAACTCATGAAGGTTTAAAACCAGTAAAATGTTAGTAAATTATGATTTTTATCTAGACAAAAGCTTCTTGCTTTGGGTATTTTTAGATATTTGAACTAGAAACAAGACAAAAAACGCTTTATTTATTTATTGTTTTGCAGTGTAGTCACATTTAATGAATTGCATCTGGAATCCAAACTGTAGATAAAGCCTGCACATCCCAGGAGGAGATACTACTTAAAGCGGTGGCACACAGAAGCTTTTGCACAGCTCTGAGGATCTCTAACAGGATTGATGTTGGCAACGAGAACAAAATAAACAAACAAAATAAACCTAAAACAAAATAGTCCAAACTAGTGACTCTCAGTGGCACCAGCCGCACTCCTCCATCCTCTGCTCCGCTCACTCATGTGCTTACCTTGTCATCCTGCGCATCCGGCTGGAGGAGGCTGTGCTGCTGGATGGCCATTGGTGGAGGAAGAGGCACAGCGTCAGCTCCTTCCTCTCCCTCTTCCTCTCCACAGCTTTGCATCCCTGAAGAGGAGGATTTGGAGAGCGTGCCGCTGCTCAGTCCCTCATTACGCACCCTCTGTAGAGGAGATCATGATGGACATTAATGAAATATTTTAACTCTATTCTGAAGCATTTATTTTGGTACCTATTTGCCTTTAATCGGTTTATTCTGTTCTTAAGTCAACAACTGACTGATTCAAACGATTCAGTCCGAGTGAATCTCCAGCTAATGATTCAATGATTTAATTGACCTGGTCAGAGTGAGTCTAGACTCTACAGGTAACAATTCACCGATTCAGAATATTTGGTCAGAGTGAGTCACCAGTTAATGATTTATTGACTGAAATTAACTGGTCAGAGTGAGTCTCCAGGTGGAAATTCACTTATTCAAATGATCTATTCGGAGTGTTCAGTCAACGATTCACATGTAAGTTATATGATCAGAGCAAATCTAATTAAAGAGTCAATGATTCATGTGATCTTCCAGAGCAAGTTTCCAGTTAACGATTCACTGATTCTAATATCTGGTCAAACTGAGTCTCTACATAATGATTCACTTATTCAAATATCTGGTCAAACCGAGTCTCTATATAATGATTCACAGATTCAAATATCCGATCAAACCAAGTCCCTATATAATGATTCACTGATTCAAATATCCGATCAAACCGAGTCTCTATATAATGATTCACAGATTCAAATATCCAATCAAACCGAGTCTCTATATAATGATTCACTGATTCAAATATCCGATCAAACCGAGTCTCTATATAATGATTCACTGATTCAAATATCTGATCAAACCGAATCTCTATATAATAATTCACTGATTCAAATATCCTATCAAACCCAGTCTCCATATAATGATTCACTGATTCAAATATCCAATCTAACTGAGTCTCTATATAATGATTCACTGATTCAAATATCTGGTCAAACCGAGTCTCTATATAATGATTCACTGATTCAAATATCCAATCTAACTGAGTCTCTATATAATGATTCACTGATTCAAATATCCGACCAAACCGAGTGTCTACATAATGATTCACTAATTCAAATATCTGGTCAAACCGAGTCTCCATATAATGATTCACTGATTCAAATATCTGATCAAACCGAGTCTCTATATAATTTACATTTACATTTAGCAGACGCTTTTATCCAAAGCGACTTACAAATGAGGACAAGGAAGCAATTTACACAACTAAGAGCAACAATGAATAAGTACTAAAGGCAAGTTTCAGGTCTGTAAAGTCTAAGAAGGGAAGTGTTAGTAGTTTTTTTTTTTTTTTTTTTTTTTGTACAATTAGTGTGATATTCAAAGAGGCAATTGCAGATTAGGAAGTGAAGTGGAGACTAAATAGTTGAGTTTTTAGTCGTTTCTTGAAAATAGCGAGTGACTCTGCTGTTCTGATGCAGTTAGGGAGTTCATTCCACCAACTGGGCAGATTGAGCGTGAGCGTTCGCGAAAGTGATTTTTTCCCTCTTTGGGATGGAACCACGAGGCGGCGTTCATTCACAGAACGCAAGTTTCTGGAGGGCACATAGATCTGCAGAAGTGAGTGCAGATAAGAAGGTGCTAGGCCAGAAGTCACTTTGTAGGCAAACATCAGAGTTTTGAATTTGATGCGAGCAGCAACTGGCAGCCAGTGCAAACGGACTAGCAGCGGAGTGACATGTGCTCGTTTAGGTTCATTGAAGACAACTCGTGCTGCTGCATTCTGGAGCAGTTGAAGAGGCTTGATAGAGTTAGCTGGAAGCCCAGCTAGTAGAGAGTTGCAGTAATCCAGTTTGGAGAGAACAAGAGCTTGAACAAGGAGTTGAGCTGCATGTTCAGATAAGAAGGGTCGGATCTTTCTGATGTTATAGAGTGCAAATCTGCACGATCGAGCAGTGATTCAAGTGATTCACTGATTCAAATATCCGATTAAACCGAGTCTCTATATAATGATTCACTGATTCAAATATCTGATCAAACCGAATCTCTATATAATAAATCACTGATTCAAATATCCGATCAAACCGAGTCTCTATATAATGATTCACTGATTCAAATATCCAATCTAACCGAGTCTCTATATAATGATTCACTGATTCAAATATCTGATCAAACCGAATCTCTATATAATAAATCACTGATTCAAATATCCGATTAAACCGAGTCTCTATATAATGATTCACTGATTCAAATATCTGATCAAACCGAATCTCTATATAATAAATCACTGATTCAAATATCCGATCAAACCGAGTCTCTATATAATGATTCACTGATTCAAATATCCAATCTAACCGAGTCTCTATATAATGATTCACTGATTCAAATATCCGATTAAACCGAATCTCTCTATAATAAATCACTGATTCAAATATCCGATTAAACCAAGTCTCTATATAATGATTTACTAATTCAAATATCCGATCAAACTGGATACAATACACACACACAACAGGAAGAACACAAACCTCCTCGAGGGTCTCATCTTGTGGCGTCGCAGCGCTGTCGTCCGAGTCTTTCTGTGAACCGGCGTCTGCGCTCTTTCTGACGTCACGGCTCTTCTTGTGTTTGTGTGCCAGCTTCTTGACGTGTCCGTCAGCTTTACCGCTGCTCAGTCTCCTCACAGGACTGGTCAGCCATTTCCTTAATGTGTTGCCAGGCCTTTTAGGTCCAGGAGAACTCTGGGAACCCATCACATGACCCGGCTGCAGGGTGGCAGAGGAGCCTGGCATGATGGCATCATTACTGCATACAGAGAGTGCATCTGGAAAACACACAGATTATGATTTTCATACGGGTTATGTTTCCATCAGAAGTTGAGAATTTGCTTTATGCATAAAATACTAAGTATTTAATATTCAAAGTGTTCAAGAAAATAAAAATGCTCATTTTCTGGAAAACTGGAGGGATATATTAATTAAAAGAAAAATTTGCAAGCTGACCAAACCAGTTTAGCCCGGGTGTTTGCAGAATTATTAACACAACATTTGATGCAGAACAAGGAATTTATTGTAAATAAAAAATATTATATATATATATTTGTAGTTTATGCACATATCTCTTTATTTTATTAAAAATATATTGGACTAAACCGAACATTTGAATGCACATTTTAGAATTTATGTGCATCTCATAACTTCCTTTGAGCATATTTTTCTTTATTCCTGAAATGATCATAAAAGATTTTTATTTTTTGGAACCTTTTGAGAAAACATTTAGTAAACCATTAAAAATAAATAAATAAATAAATAAATATATACAGTTTAATATAAGTCAGAATTATCAGCCCCCCTTTTTTTCTTTTTTAAATATTTCCTAAATGATGTTTAACAGAGCAAGGAAATTTTCACAGTATGTCTGATAATATTTTTTCTGGAGAAATTCTTATTTGTTTCATTTCGGCTTATGATTTTAGGGACAAAATTATTAGCCCCTTTAAGCAAATTATTTTTTTCGATATATATATATATATATATATATATATATATATATATATATATATATATATATATATATATATACACAAGAAAAAAAAGAGAAATAGATGATATAAAAGGAGGTATAGATTCTGTTTTAATAAGTGTACAGTAGACACAGTACATTTACCATGTGCGGTATATATTAATGAATAATAAATATTAAACAAAAAACATACGATAAGAAAAAGTTATAAATTATAATAGAAGAGAGCTATACATTCTGTTTATTTAACAAGTGTAGATACTGTATATTAACCCATGTAGAGTATGTGATAATCATTAATTATACTGTATATTGATTGCATACAGCTAATGGAAATTTTTACAGTATTTCCTATAATATTTTTTCTTCTGGAGAAAGTCTTATTTGCTTTATTTCAGCTAGAATAAAAGCAGTTTTTAAATTTTTTAAAAAGCAATTTTAAGGTCAATATTATTAGCCCCCTTAAGTTATATTTTTCAGATAGATAGTCTACAGAACAAACCATCATTATACAATTATTAGCCTTATTACCCTAACCAGCCTAATTAACCTAGTTAAGCCTTTAAATGTCACTTTAAGCTGTATAGAAGTGTCTTGAAAACATATCTAGTCAAATATTATTTACTGTCATTATGGCAAAGATAAAATAAACCAGTTATTAGAGATGAGTTATTAAAACTATTATGTTTAGAAATGTGCTGAAAAAATCTGCTCTCCTTTAAACAGAACTCGGGGAAAAAATACACAGGGAGGCAAATAATTCAGGAAACGAGTAATTCTGACTGTATATTGACAGAACTTTAATGATTTTTGTGGAGCGTTTAAGACTTTAGCCCACCTTTGTGGTTGAAGATGCCCTCCATCTCCATGCTGCTGCGGGAGTGGGCGATACAGAGCATGGCACAGGGCACCAGGCCCTCCAGCGCCGGCGAACGGTCTGTGGTGCGAACCAAACACCAGTCCGGCTTATCATGGAGTCTCTCGAGCACCTCCACCGTCTGTCCTCTCCGGATGGTCAGCTCATTACTGTTACCGGCCATAAAGTCATGGATGACCACCGTCAGCTCACAGCCACCAGACAACTAAACACAAAAACACAAACAGACACAGGCTTTCAGTGAGTTTGTATTCGGATTTTTAGGATTATTTTTGTCTAATTTTTTTAATTAAAGTCATATTATTTGGCTGTGGTGTGAGTGAAATTTTTATTTTTACTGAAAAAGGTAATAACATGATAAAAACATATGCAGTTCTCTGATTGCTAGCATTTATTCATTTTTAGCATTCTGATCAGTCATATATTATTGCAATTCTTTAGTGCTAAAAGTTGATCGAAAAAAGTCTGTAACACTATATAACTACTGATTTCAATGATAAGAGGGATTTGCGGGTGGTTTTCTCTTCACCTTGTCGCTGTCCAGTGTGTTCTGTGAGGTCCTGGAGGCCAGTGAGATGGTGTCTGGTTGACTGCTGCCGTCACCCTGACTGTCCAGATCCTCTCCATCCCTGCACACACACAGCAAATGAGCTTAAAGTTCAGGAGATTTATGCTTTTATTAAGGTGTAAATAATACCATGGTATTATTTTTCCCTCTCTTATAAATTCATATTTATGTTTTCCTGAATTATATATATACAATACAGAGAAAATAAAGATGTGTGACTTGCCTTGGGGTGTACCTGCGCCCCTTGTGTTTGGCTGTGGAGGCTTTGGGGATGTGAATGGGCTCTTTCAGCGCCCCCTTCAGGTGAACGGTGCGCTCCTGAATCACTTCCCGGATGTGCTTGATCCAGTCCTGTTTGTTCTCAATACCTGACGCCTGCGTTTTCAGATGTGGAGAAAACAAAGAAACGCACACGTGCTGAGTAAAAGCACAAGTGTTTTCTGTTCTATGGTGAACTGATGGTGAGTTTACTGCGTCGCTGTACTCACCAATGATCCATGTTTGCATCCCTGACTTAGCTTTATTCGAAATATAGAAATATACAAAGGTTTTACTCTTTTATGAAGTGCCATATAAAATACTGAATCAGACAGTGGCCAGAAAGACACGAGGACAACATTAATAAACATGTTTTGTGATCATTTAGAGCCAACGTGCTGTGATGAATGGTGGATTTAGTAGTCAATGCCACCACAGGTTGTCAAATAATGACAAATTATTAGGTATTTCACAATATTCATTTTAATATTTAGTCTTCGTACTTAAGTACACGGATTATTCAATTAAATTCACTTTTAAAATGTATTTGTTTACTTTAATCTTCAAATATGTAATAAAAAATATATTTATTTTAAAGTGAATGAGTCAAAGACTATTATTTTGCATTTATAAAATACTTTTGTACTATCAGAACTATTTTCATGTTTCAATATATGCATTTTGTGACAATAAAATCTCAAAATATGAGTAAAATAATATTCTATCATCATTCAGCATAACTGATATATTTAATAAACTTTCACATTTAGGATTCTTGAACACTCTTTTTTTGTCTTTGACCCATTTTTCATATTTTCTTTGGCTCCGAAGACGTGAATTACATAAAGCAGGGATCACCAAACTTGTTCCTGGAGGTCCGGTGTCCTGCAGATAACTAATCCACATTTAACCCTAATCAAACACACCTGAGTAAGCTAATCAAGGTCTTACTAGGTATACTTGAAACACCCAGGCAGGTGTGTTGAGGCAAGTTGGAGTTAAACCCTCCAGGGCACCGGACATCCAGGAACGAGATTGGAGACCCCTGACATACAGTATACACGGACAGTGAACAACTGTGCAATTTGACATTTTATGGAAAGACAGAATTGAACAGATTAGCCTTACAGTCTAAAAGCAGCATGCAGTTAACTGACAGTCACTAAGGGTGCTTTCACATATAGACTTTTGTTTCGGAACCTGTCTCGTTTACCCAGTTAGCACGGTTCGTTTAGCATATGTGAATCGAGCAGTCGCGCTCGATTGTTCGATTTACACTCGATTGATCTGAGATCGCCTGAATGAGCTGGTCTCGGTTCGATTGAAACTAACTCTGGAGCGGATCGAACTGCACCAAGAACAAAGAGCAACATTGTAACAATTTTAATCCCTGTTTTGGAACAAATTAATCGATTAATTAAGGGTGCTTTCACACCTGTGAATCGATTCAGTTGTTCCGAAACAGAGATTACAAATGTTACATTGTTGCTCTTTGCTCTTGGTGCGGTTCGCTTTCACACTGCAAAGTTTCTAATCGGACCAAAAGAGCTAAAACAAGTCACGTGTGAGTAAACTCTCCTCACATTGGTCAGAGTGTCAGGGTTTGTTTTGCAGCGTCCCGCTCAGCTGTCAGGAGAGGTGGTGGTTTGGTGGTGATTGACAATGTGTCTGAGGAGAGACGCGGTGGGGAGGGGTGAGAAGGGTGTGTGACGATGCCAATTTGAGGACCGGGAGGGAGACGCGAGATTACCGGGAGATCATCACTTGTTTGCGGGCATCCGGAGACTCGTGAAACTTCAAGCCCTACTCATAATTCTCTCTTCATATAGCCGTATGCCTATTACATATCCATAAAACACTGTGATATAACCGCGCTCGGATCGGATTGCTTTCTCACTGCAATCGAACCGCTCCACGGTTCTTTTCAATCGGGCAGAGACCACCTCATTCAAGCGATCTCGGAACAGAGCGCAATTGCCCTGTTCACATATGCTAAACGAACCGCGCTAACTGGGCAAACGAGACACGTTCCGAAACAAAAGTGTAGGTGTGAAAGCACCCTAACTCTGGAGCGGATCGAACTGCAACAACAAGAACAAAGAGCAACATTGTAACGATTTTAATCCCTGTTTTGGAACAAAATCGATTCACAGGTGTGAAAGCACCCTAAGGGTTTTGTTCCGAAACAGAGATTCAAATTGTTACAATGTTGCTTTTAGTTCTTGGTGCGGTTCGCTTTCACACGGCAAAGTTTCTAAACGGACCAAAATAGCTTAAACAAGTCACCTGCGAGTAAACTCTCCTCACATTGGTCAGAGTTTCACTTTTTTTTTTAAGAGTCCGGCTCAGCTGTCATGCTTCCGTATGTTAATTTATGACGATGAGCAATAAGACATTAAAAGCGGAAAGCTGAGCTTTAATTTTTAACGGTGACACCCACAGACATTAACACCAGATATAAATCAGAGGTGAGACTTTCTCATACAAAGCCACTGGCTAGAATTATGCATTATAAGGAGATAATTACATTATAGAAACAAATAACAGATAAACCAAGACTGCAGTTCGTCAATTTTCCTAACGTATAAACAGCTCTCGTTAATAGTCCAGCATGCTTTCACTTTCCTATTCAACATGAAACGCACATTAACCAGTAGGAATGACATCCCTGCTCATATTTCTCTCTTCATATAGCTGTGTGATATAACTTAGCGCGGCTCGGGTTGTTTTGCTTTCTCACTACAATCGATCTGCTCCAGAGTTTGTTTCAATCAAGCCAAGACCACCTCATTCAGGCGATCTTGGACCGATTACTTTGGTGCGTATTCAAGCGTGATTGCTGAATTCACATACGTCAAACAAACCACGCTAACTGGGGAAACGTGCCAGGTTCCGAAACAAAAGTCTAGGTGTGAAAGCACCTTAAGACACAAACGTCATTTGCAATGCACAAAAGCCTCAACTAGCAGACAGTATGTGTGTTTCTATGTACTTCATTACCATGCAGTCAGAAACACAGAAGTGAGTGCTTAGATATACCACAATAATCATCATTACAATATGATCAGCATTAGCTTCAGATTTCTCTTTAAAAACAAACAGTGTTCTTCTGTTTTAAAGCAATATTAACATTTACGTATTATCTGCATACTCTGGCAACATGCAGATGTTTTGCTCCTCCTTTTGTAAAAACATGCAAAAAGGCAGCAGCTTATCATTATCAGATCTGTAAATGCATTGCTGTCATCAGGTTTTAGTAACTTACAGCATGCCATGCAGGACTAACTTTTAAAGCATGTTATTTTTATGTGTTTTAGTAATTGAAATAAGACATGCATGTATTTAGTTAAAAACAAGTTAGTTATTCTGGCAGGTCAAAGTTAAAAAACAAATCATTGCAAGCATTTTGACACTGAACATGTGGGATTTATGAATAATAAAGTGCAAAAGAGACGAGCCACATAGATGATGATGCAACAACTGGAGCAAATAGCATGCTTTTCAACAGAGAGAGAGAGAGAGAGAGAGAGAGAGAAAGAAATAAAGAGAGAGTTACCTTGAGGACAATCTTGTTGTCAGAAGTTGGGGTTCGTCCAACCCAGAGAGCAAATTTGCATGGATCTCCCTCCACATGCTCAGTGACACCCAGTTCAGAGGTCTGAGAGCAGAACGAAGCATATTAAACAATCACACAAAGACTTTTAAACAATTTTTCCAGCAACTATTTTTATTTTCGTATTGAACACCTGAAATGTATTCTCAAAAAAAGTTATACCTTTGCTAAAAGCTATGCTAGGCTAAGTTTCCCTTCCTGATACAGCCAAATAAGAAGTCCGTTAGCATTGTCATCGGTCATGCATCGATCTAATTCTAAATACTTGATCGTTTTTGACTAAATTTAGTCAAGAAACAAAGATAAATAATGTCTACTTTAATGGCGAAGAGGTCACGATTGTATACAGTATGAACGCACACACGCGATGATGAGAGGACATGCCTAAATCAGCCAAAGCAACAGCACAAAGCAAGCAAATATAGCATGATAATAGCATAATAAACCAAATAACATTAAATACAGTGTAACATACAAAAATAGTGTTTAAAAAGTGATTTAAAAAGTGAAATTATAAAAAGTAAATACTCCAATGCAAACCTATGATGCAAAATCAACTTTGGATGCTGTTGGGACAGAACTGTGTGTAGGTATATTGTGACTGTGTGTCATATTGGAGAGATATCAACACAACAAGTTTCCTGTTAGACCTTAAAATAGCATCCAACTCCAAGAAATTTTAAGGGACGACTGCAACGTGACGTGGGAGTGCGGTTAACCCCCTTCCATCGATTTGATTGACAGCTGTGAATTAACATGTTTCTGAGGTAATGCATATAAACACCCACAGAACAGGATTGCAACGAAACTGGGATTAAAAGATCTGTTCTGACTCTCTGTGATCATCTGCACCTCAAGAATAAAAGTTTTAAATGTTTATAAAACAGAGCATGTTTGTAATAAAGACAGTAATATTGCTGTGTAATTATTAACCACTAGAATTACCACAGCCGCATGGTGACAGTAAACGCATGCGCGTGCGTGCGTGGGTGTGTATGTCCTGCAAACTTTGTGGGTGGGAAGAACCAGCTCATTTGCATTTAAAGGCACAGCCCACAAAAACAGCTGCACTGTCCTCAGACACCAATATGGGCATAATCTGCATTGTATAATAAATAATCTGATGGGTATTTTGAGCTGAAACTTTACAGATACAATCTGGAGACACCAAAGGCTTATCTTACATCTTGTGAAAGGTGTAAAAGAGGAGTCCTTTAACCCTGCAGAGAAACTTACGAAAAGCTTGCTCTTGTAGATGTACTTGCTCCTGCCATTGGAGTCTTTGACCTCCTTGCTGAAGATCAGCGACATCTCGAAGAGGAACAGGTGTCGTTCTCTTCCCTTGCGGATCAGAGTTTTGGGATCCCACACCTGAAACGCCTCCTGCAGGATCAGCTCTCCCTGGGACTCGATGTTCTCATCAAACCCTGCAGATACACAATGCCATTAGAAACTGTTGCAGTCTTGTGTGTTTGTACATTCGCTGTGTGTCCGCTCACCTTCAAGCATGCTCAAGTGCATGGCGTCGTTGGCTCTTTTGGGAACACTGAGCATCACCTCCAGGCCATCTTTAATTTCACCTTTGCCTTCCTCGCAGCACGTCAGGAGCTCCTGCAAATACGAAATGACTTGAATTAAAGGCAAATTCTCAAAGCAGGCAGTCTGTAGGTTTGAGGATGAACCACAGAGGTTTGTACCTTGAGGAGCAGCTGGTACTTGGTTATTCTCTGAACAGGTTTGATGAGGTATGAGGAGATGGAGTTGGCCAGGCGATGCCTCTGCTGGATCTCCTGTAACAGGGATATCAATATGCCAGTTTTTACAAATCTAACAACAGTGCTGCATAATATTGAGGGCAAGAATATATATATTTTACATTTAGATGCTTACACACTTTTTATATGGTTTATACCAGGGGTTTTCAACCGTTTTCACTTTGAGGCCCACCTCCTTCTCCGAAAAATGTTTTAAGGCCCAAACTGATTGTCTAGAGAAAATGCTAATTTTAAAGCTTTGTTTATTAGCAATTTCTTTTGCCTTCTTTTATTTTCTCTCTCTTTTTTAGATCATTTTATAAAAAAAAACTATATATATATATATATATATATATATATATATATATATATATATATATATATATATATATATATATATATATATATATATATATATATACATACATACAGTATACATGCATATAAATACACATTTAAATTTAATATTTAATAAATTTAATACATTTCATATAAAATGAGGCCCACTAGTTTGCCACGGCATACCGGTTGAAAATCCCTGGTTTATACTCTTGAAAAAAAACATATTCTTGTAACCATAAACACGAGATAAAAAAAACAACATTATTTAAAATACTTTTTTTTAAAACTATTATCATTAAATCGGCAATATTGCTAATTAAATTGTAAATAAAAAATATATTTTATAGACCATTTTATTGTGGTTATGTCACTGGCCCATGAACACTTCCTGCTTGTTATCAAACTATTTCATAACTGTAACAAGAGGCAATTCAATCATAAATTAATGTTAAAACCGTTATCATAACAGCTATTGATCAATATGTGGCTCTTTTTGGATTCTCGGAAGCGACAGAAATTAAAAATGTAGAAAAGGAAATGCATTAAGACTATTGTTTTTGTTTACATTCCTCAAAATGGTCTATAGTACAACTCATTAAAAACAATATTCCATCTTGATTTCTTAATGTCTCAAATTTCAAACATTACGCTTTCATTTTAAGCTCATTTAAAGACATTTAAAGAGAGTTTTAAATGACAATATTGTTTGTACCTGTATATAAACTTTAGTTCAAGCATATTACAAACATAAATCATTGACGACATTTTAATATGTTATTTAAGCACCACATAATGCTATTTAATTTTCTTTTTTTAATTGTTATACTAGACTGTAAAATAACCTAAAAATTGTATGATTACCTGTTGTTTAATATATTTAGTTTATATATATATATATATATATATATATATATATATATATATATATATATATATATATAGCTCAGAATAAAGATATTTATCATTCTAGATAGAAATTATGCTGACCAATGTTACATCATTCATTTTATGTTCACTAAGGTTATTTGAGAGTACACTTTATAAAATATACAATATAAAATCACTTTGGCACAATTCATTTGATGCAGATCAAAATAAGACGTCTCGTTTTGACTTCTTTTTTTTCTCAAGCCACATCACAAAATCAACTTTACTCCAACACACTGTAAGCACTGAAATGCTAAGCATTGCTCAAAACAGAAAGATCTCTTACGTCGAAGTATCCTCCGGCATGTTCAAGAATAAGCTGAGTGGAGTCTGGTTTGTTCTTGCAGTAGTTCACATACATCTGGAACTTATCAGCCTGGAGAAAGTCAATACAGAGACACCTTAACACTTACAAATCCCAAAGCATTAAAATCAGAAGGAGCTTTATTGCCAAGTGTGTCTGCACATACAAGCAATTTGTCTTAGTAATATATATATAGAAAAATAATTAAATACAGAACAAATGTCAAATATATGAAAAATTAAAATAAATACACAAAACAAACATCAATTGGGGGAAAAAAAAGATGATGTTTAACAGAGAAAGGAATTTTATAATTTTTTTAAACACCAATTTAAGGTCAAAATCATTAGCCCCTTTAGGCTATATTTTCTCGATAGTCAACAGAACAAACCATCGTTATACAATAACTTGCCTAATTACCCTGACCTGCCTCATTAACCTAGTAAAGCCTTTAAATGTCACTTTAAGCTGTATAGAAGTGTCTTGAAAAATATCTAGTAAAATATTATTTACTGTCATCATGGCAAAGATAAAATAAATCAATTATTAGAGATGAGTTATTAAAAGTATTATGTTTAGAAATGTGTTGAAAAAAATCTTCCCTGTTTAAGAGAAATCGGGGGGAAAAATCAGGGGGTCTAATAATTCTGACTTCAACTGTATATACAATTACAATTTACTCACCCAAGTCACAAAACAATGGCCCACATCTTCAGGAAGCTGCTCGTATTTCTCCAGCTCTTTGAGGAATATACTGGAGATAGATGAAGATACACATGAGAAGAGTCTCTGATTATAGCGCCTGGATAAATGATTGAATGAATGCTGGATGGCAGGATTGATTCAGGCTGAAAGATTGGACTCACTTGTGATGGAACTCGTACAGATCTTGCATGTTACCAAAAATGATGTGCTCTTTGTTGACGATGCCTGGTGGGATCTCCTCCACGCCGCTGGTCATCTCCCACAGATACGTCTGCAGGAAGGAAAAGAAAGAATGTTATTAGTGAATTATAATAAAATTGTAAGATATAAACTCAAGATTGTGATAAATAAAGACACAGTATGGAGAAATAAAGATATAAGAAACTGCAACCATGACAAATAAGTTGCAATTTAACTAATAATAATAATAATTGTTAAAAATTGTTATATATTAGATCTGGATTGTGAGAAAGTCACAAAGTCAAAATTATAGGATCATTATATCATATTGATAATTTTCAGTCACGCGACCTTTGCGGAGATCCGGCGGGCAAAAAAACTAAACATTGGGCCATAATGGCAGCTGTACTGGGGTGTCCATAAAAACACAGCAGAGCCCCCAGTCATCATTGGATCACATATTAACAAAACAAAACAGAGGTATGACCACAAACTGTAAATTCTATAAACTTGCGATCTATATACTGTACCTGGAGCTTCTTTTTCAGCCATTTAAAACCGTCATGTCCCTGTCAGAGCTCCAATTCAATGTTTACATTTATCTTGTGGGTATTCCTCAGCAATTTAGTCAACAGCGAAGGCGTGATAGCATGTAAGTGTCTGCTTTTATAATTGATGCCAGTTTCTTTTGCTTAAATTAATAGTTTAGATATTTTTTACATTAATATATGATAAAAATTCAGATCTAAGGCCCTGTTTACACTAATGCGTTTTTGTTTAAAAACGGCGACTGAAGCCCTGCACAAGACTTTTGGCCAGCGGAGATATTAAAATGCTCGTGCCCAACTGAATCTGGTTCTCTCAAGGTTTTTTTTTCTTCACTCCCATCAGGTGAAGTTTTTTTTTCCCTCTCCGCTGTCGCCACTGCCTCGCATGGTTCAGGATTGGTAGAGCTACGCATCGATGAATTTGCTCTTCAGTGTTTGAACTTTCAGTAATGATTAAATCACACTGAACTGAGCTGAACTGAACTGAACTTAAACACTAAAAAACTGAACTACACTGTTCCAGTTACTATGACCATTTATGTGAAGCTGCTTTGACACAATCTACATTGTAAAAGCGCTATACAAATAAAGCTGAATTGAATTGAATTGAATTGAAGTTTTGCTACGGTTACGCCATCCGTCTACACTACGCCGGAGTTCTCGAGCGCCGAAAACGGAGCGTTTTGAAAACGCTGGAGAGGCCATTTTCATTCTAAAACGCTGCTGCTCCGTCTCAGTGTGGATGGGGAAAGACGGAGACATCTGAAAACGGAGGCGAGGCTGTCGGCGTTCGCCTATCTGATTGGGGCTTTTCCTCAATATTAAGTAGCCCACACACACAGTTCAGTCTCGCATCCTCTTCTTGTAAGTTAAGACTTCGCAAGTTTGATCAAGGCTGCAGTCTCCCCCTTCTCAGTTTGATATGGAAAACATACCGAGGACACGCGTAAATCTTCAAAGAGAACAGTGTACTTTATAACTTCATTCACATCACCCTGGCTACGTTGTTTCACTTTCTCAACAATAAAATGTAAACATGATTTAAGGAACTGCCTATTTTCATTTTAATATTAGCAACTTAGGGTGCTTTCACACCTGTGAATCGATTCAGTTGTTCCGAAACAGAGATTAAAATTGTTACATTGTTGCTCTTTGCTCTTGGAGCGGTTCACCTTCACACTGCAAAGTTTCTAATCGGACCAAAAGAGCTAAAACAAGTCACGTGTGAGTAAACTCGCCTTACATTGGTCAGAGTGTCAGGGTTTATTTTGCAGCGTCCCGCTCAGCTGTCAGGAGAGGTGGTGGTTTGGTGGTGATTGACAGGGTGCGCGCGCGTGATGTGTTTGAGGAGAGATGCGGTGGGGAGGGGTGAGAAGGGTGTGCGACGATGCCTATTTGAGGACCGAGAGGGAGACGCGAGATTACCGGGAGATCATCACTCGTTTGCGGGCATCCGGAGACTCGCGAAACTTCCCGCCCTACTCATAATTCTCTCTTCATATAGCCGTATGCCTATTACATATCCATAAAACACTGTGATATAACCGCGCTCGGATTTGATCGCTTTCTCACTGCAATCGAACCGCTCCAGGCTTCGTTTCAATCGAGCCGAGACCACCTCATTCAAGCGATCTCGGAGCGATTACTTTGGAGCGATTGCCCTGTTCACATATGCTAATCGAACCGCGCTAACTGGGCAAACGAGATACGTTCCGAAACAAAAGTGTAGGTGTGAAAGAACCCTTAGACAGCAGAAATGTTGAGGCGTTGTGCTGCATATATGAGCGTCATCTTCACTGTGTGGACATTTATAACAAAACGGAGCCGATAACAACTGTCTCCTTTCAATTTCAGTGAAAATACGAAACACACCCTCTCTTTTGCTGAATATCAGTTTTAATAATCAATAATGGCCATTATAAAAGTATAACATACAATAAGTTTCTACATTATAGGAAATAAAGGCAAGCGATCAGTCTATGTACATGGATTAATCATTAATTTATCTTTGCGCTTAACAAAACAAGTTACCTGTGAACAAGTAATAGATTCCAATGACCAAAGTCAGGGAATATGTCGTTAGATAAAGACAACAACATGAATGAAATATCACGTTTAGCCAATATAGCGAGATTAGATCCAGCGGGAGATGCTTGATGAGCAGTCCGACTAGCAGAGCTCTCATCTAGGTAGAAACGCTGCAGCGCTTGCCCGAGAGTGTGTGTGTGGTCACGTGATGTGCGTTTTCAGCGTTTTGGTGTGGACGGAGAGCTGTTCAGAAACGTTGGGTAAAACGCGAGTGTGGACGCGGATCGTTTTCATTCTACAACGCCGTTTTAAAACTAAAACGCACTAGTGTAAACGGGGCCTAAATCAGAATTGCAAGGAAAAAAAACAAAAAAACAACAGAATTTCAGGAAAACTTACAAACTCGCAACCGTGAGAAAAAAGTCACAATTATACTTATATTTTATTACATTTATTTATTTATATTTAGATTATGCATACTTTAAATGCCAGGATTGTGAGATATGAACTCGGAGTTGCACAAAATAAAGACAGTATTGTTTATGGTGTGGAGGAATCAGGCTTTTACTAAAAAACACACTAATAATATGACCAGAATAAAGTACTCACGTCCATGCACTCTCTCAAGTCTCGCACATAGGCCTTTTCTGTCTGGATCAGCTCAGCCATGATGAAGCTATTTAAATGAAAACAACAATTATTTTTTTTCTATCTAAAACTTACACAAACTATTGAATATTTCATCGTCTCTTGAGTCAATGGGTGACAGTAAATCTATAGACATACTCCTTCCTGCGGGCAGACTTGCGCTTCTCTTCATTGAGCTCATGAGCAGCGTCTCTGAGTTTGACCTCTGACCCCGGAGCACTGGCAGGGATGATGTCCAGCTGCAAGTCTTTGCTCTGAAAAAAAAACAACAACAACAACAAAAAAACCGCACACATTTTAGTTGCACAGAAATCTAAATATAGACTTCCTAAAGGACTATTTTCACATATTTTTTTTGTTCTTTTTTTATGTGTGCATGTTTACACAAGGATAACTTGAGGTGAAAAAACCTGTAGTAAATTAAGTTAAAGTTAGAAAATGATCTAAACAATACACTTCGATAAAATAAAATTAAATATCAGACAAAGATAACTTGAGATAAAAAAGTTCTATTTTATTTATTTTCGTAAGCTCTATATTCAGAATTGTGCATGAACAGTGATCTTGAATATGAAAAAAAAAAAATTTTAGTCTATTAACAATTTTGCATGAAAACAATCTATTTAATGTACTAAACTAAACTAAACTTAAATAAAATAAAATGTTTTTTGGAGAAAACTGTGGAGTAATTATTACATTAAAAATAAAATAATAAAAAAATCAAGTAAAATGTTTTGGAAAAAATTGTTGGGTAATTGTTACATAAAAAAATAATAAAAAATAAAATAAAATGTTTTTAGAGAAAACTGTTGGGTAATTGTTACATAAAAAATAATAATAAAAAATTAAATAAAATGTTTTTTGGAGAAAACTGTTGAGTATTTATTTGTAAAAAAAAATATATAAATAAAAAAGTGTTTTTTGGAGAAAATGGTTGGATAATTATTTGTTACATAAAAATAAATAAAATAAAATAAAATGTTATTTGGAGAAAACTGTTGGGTAATTATTTTTTACATAAAAAATAAAATAAAGTGTTATTTGTAAAAAAAATTTGTTACATTAATAAAATAAAATGATAAAATAAAAAAATTGTTTTTGATTATGCAACACAGTTTTCTCCATTCCTACATTTGAACAAAATTAAATAAATAAAACTTGCTTCTGGAAAATTCTTTGTTAAATTAAAACAAATACAATTTTTGGTCAATAATTATTTTTATTTTAATAAAAAATGCTCTTGGAGAAAACTGCGTTAATTTGTTACATAAAAAATTTAAATAACAACAAAAATAAATAAAATGACATTTAATTTAGGAAGAAAACCGGTGCGTATTCATCTGTTAAATATTAACTAATAAAAAAAGTTTATTTTTTTTTTAAACTGTTGTGTAATAATTTGATAAATGTAATTAAAATTTTAAATAACTTGTTAAATGTAAACAAATACATCATTTTTTCAATACATAATATATTGTTTCGTTTTTTTTTTAGAAAACTGTGTTGCGTAATAACTTGCTAAATATAAACATACCTTAAAAAAAAAAATAATAATAATTTATATATATATATATATATATATATATATATATATATATATATATATATATATATATATATATATATATATATTTATATATAAAATATATATATATAAAAAGGTGCACAAATTTGAATTTTGGGTGAAATATGGCGATATATTTTTTAGTGTCCCCGTATAATCAGCTCAGTGTTTGCTTCACAGTAAATTTATGACCCCTATAATTCAGCTAGCTTATGTTCATCTCACCATATGCACTCATACATAGACCAACACAAGCAGAGAAACACATACTGCTTTATTGGAGTCTGAGGAGATGCCGAGTGCTTTCTCCAGAGATGTGCGGTACTTGTCCATGCGGAGCGAGAAATCTCGATAGCGTTTGTCCACCGCTGTCACCCATTTCTTAATCTCAGCGGCGTGAGAGTGACCCTTATCACAGAAACCATCTGCCAGCTGGATCAGCAGCTTCACCCGTTCTTTGGTTTGCTGAGGAAGAGGAAGAGAAAGAGATTTGGTGATGAAGATGCTTTTGCATGCGGGATTGGGGCAAAACTAAATGAGTTTGAGAGTTTTATTAGTGTGAGAGTGGCACTGGAAGTCATAATGCATGCAGTGGTACCTTGGCTGTGATGTGGAAGTCCTCGTGCTCCTTCAGCAGCTCCTGTGTGTGGTGTATGCTGGAGCCGGTGGACGTGTGTGTGGACAGATAAAACTCGCCAGTGTCGTGGATCCACTCCAGAGCCTGAGCAGAGAGATGAAAACACACCTCAAATAAGCATTCTTCACATGTGTCAAGGGTAATTGATGCTAAATGCTAAAAAGATACAAATAATAATATTAATAATAATAATAATAATAATAATAATAATAAGAAGAAGAAGAAGAAGAAGAAGAAGAAGAAGATTTTAAAGCAGCTAAACATATCTACATATATCTTAAATAAATAGGCATTGTTTTTTGTCAATATTAATTTTTCACATACCAAATTCCACAACAATCAGAACAATCAATAAATTAAATGTTTTAATCTTTCCAAAAACCAACAAACAAACAAACTAAAACAAGGACTATTTCTCACAAATCTAAACATTACACAAAAAAACAAAAAACAAAATATGAATAATATAAATAAAATGAATGGATTAAAATTTCTGCTTTCAACTACTTTTGCACTAACATGCATCAAAAAATTAAAAAATTAAATTAAAAAAGGTAAACTTGAACTTCTTTTTATGACTTTTAATAGTTAATTATTTTTGTCTTGGTGTAGATTTTGGATAGATTTATACATTTCAACATTTGGTTTGTTTGCTTCTTGGTTTTCGAAAAAAAAAATAGATGAACATGAACATCAACAAATAATAAATAAATAAAATCAACGAAAAATAAAGACCAAAAATAAAACAAATAAAGAAAATAAAATAAAAGCATAAACAAACAAAATACACATAAAAATCAACAAAAAACAAAGACTAAAAATAAAGAAATTAAAATAAAAACATTAAAAGCAATACCAACAACAAAACACACTTTAAAAAAAATCAACAAAAAACAAAGGCTAAAAATAAATAAATAAATAAAATCAACAAAAAATAAAGATAAAAAATAAATAAATAAAAAAAACAAAAAACATCAAAAGCTTAAAAAAATAATAAATAAATGTAAAAATGAGCAAATTTGAAAAATAAATGCACATATATAAAACTTTAAAAATGAGAGGTATTCCTGTGCAGTTTATGCTAATCTTAAAATCAGTGTTTGATTTCTTTTGTCATTAGCATGACTGTGCAAAAACAGAAGATACCCATAAAAACACATTGCTATGGCATATGAAGACTCGCACACACAAAGAGAATAAAAACAATCAATTTAAATCAGTTGAAAATGGTAGAGTTTCTGTAAATAAATTATGTCTCTGTGCCGTTTAATAAGAGGTGTGCAGCAGAAACTTAATAATCTGAATGAAGAAGTAAGTCAAACCTGTTTGGCGCTGCGTTCAAACACCACGTATTGCTGACACTGGTCCAGCCTCCTCTTTCTCATAGTCCAGAAGTGCAGCACGCGGTTCTCCCTCTGCAGCAGCTCATTCAGGATATCTACAAACATCACATATGATATGAACCTTAGCCATGGTCAGCAGAGATCTACTCTAGACAAACATACAAAAATACCTTATTATTAATATCTTAATTATTGTGTATTATTAAAAATACATAAGTAAAAAACTTTAAAAATGCAGATTGTTAATGAATTAATCAGATGTCTCTGTATCTATCTGTATCTATCTATCTAGCCATCCATCCATCCGTCCGTCCGTCCGTCCGTCCGTCCGTCCGTCTGTCTATCTATCTATCTATCTATCTATCTATCTATCTATCTATCTATCTATCTATCTGTCCATCTATCTATCTATCTATCTATCTATCTATCTATCTATCTATCTATCTATCTATCTATCTATCTATCTATCAAGTTTTAATGGCTCTGAAGGCAAGATATATTAAATACTGACTTAAATACTACTTAGACTATTAAATACTGACTTTTGCCTGATCTGCAGTGATGTAAGAAACTAATTACTTAGTCATCTCTTTTAATAAACAAAAATAAACAATAATCCCTAATAAAAATGCTAATATATACTAAAATTATTCATTTTAATTAATTAATTAATTATTCATTTATTCAGATAAATAAAAAATAAATAAATATATATAAATATATATATATATATATATATATATATATATATATATATATATATATATATATATATATATATATATATAAATATATATATATATATATATATATAAATATATATATATATATATATATATATATATATATATATATATATATATATATATATATAAAATAATAAAAACAATATATTTTATAATAAATCATACATACTTTTATGGCAGATAATAATAACATTAATAATAATAATAATAATAATAAATTGAATAAAAAAAATAATATCTTACAAGATCATGACATTTTAAACATTATTTAAATATAAAATAAAAATTACTACAAAGCTATACATTTATTATTTATTACTTTAATGGTACAAAAACCCAATCATCACCATTATTATAATGATTATAAAATAAAACCTCCATAGATGTAACATACATCTGTGTGTGTGTGTGTGTGTGTGTGTGTGTGTGTGTGTGTGTAGCATGAAGGTATGGCATCCCAATGGAGAACTACTATCAGCCATTTTTGAGGCCTGACCCATTTACACTTTCCATATCTGAGTCATTGTCGGCACAAGCTGAACAGAACAGAGCCCTATCCACACACACAATGCGCACACATCCTAAACTGGGCTAAAGCAGGCAAAAGTGGGCTAGAGCTGAAAGTCATGAGGACGCAGAGCACAGATCAGCCACTAGATGGAGCAACAAAGCCATTTTAGAGCGAACCATCATGAAAGCCCCACGGGGGACGACAGACTGTGTTCTCAGCAGAGGAGAGGACTGGTAAATAAGAGCAGAACATGCGGAGCGGCAGCAGATGCAGACTTGTGCTTTGAGATGAGGAACAGGATGTTAAATACTACTTGGACATTCAAGGAGCTCTGTGTTTATTATAGAGTTGAAGTCAGAATTATTAGCCCTGCTGTATATTTTTTTATCCCCAATTTATATGTATATTTATATATATATATAGTCAGGTGTCTCTTGAGATGTAGAGTTGTGTTCCGTGACTCACTTTTGACCTGCTGCTCTGGAGCTTTGACGTGACTCAACATCCCGGGCATGCTGACGCTGTTCCTGTGCATGTATTTGAGGAAGACGTCTGCATTACGCCTGGCCAACGTGCAGGCCTGAAACAGAGACGGACATATTAGCCCACACGGTCACAACAGACGGTGTGTGTTCTGGCTTTGGATGGGTTACCTTGAGGAAAGCCTCTTTCTGCTCCAGGTGTTTGCTGATCATGGGTGTGACGTGGTCCGATTCACAGTTGGGTCCCAGTTTGTCAGCTCCTCCGCACCAGTCCTCCTCACGCTTGTACTCCTGCTCCAGACTCTCCAGAACACTGCAAACCTACAGCACACACACACACGTCAGCTTTCAAGAGACCCGTTTCAAGATTCTAACATACTTAAAGCCCAATAGAAGAATGAGTTAGTGACCAAAACACTCTGTTTGGAGATTGTATCAGGAGATCAAAGTAAACTGCTTCTATGAAAGTTTAACTCTGGCAAAAGTATACACTGTGTATATGAGGGGTGTCCAAACTTGGTCCTGGAGGGTCGGTGTCCTGCATATTTTAGTTCCAACCCTAATTAAACACACCTGAACAAGCTAATCAAGCTCTTTCTAGGTATACAAGAAACTTCCAAGGAGGTGTGTTGAAGGAAGTTGGAACTAAACTATGCAGGACACCGTCCCTCCAGGACCAAGTTTGGACACCCCTGGTGTATATAAATATAATAGGCAGTTTAATTATTAATTATTTATCAATTAATTATTTTATTAATTTTTGTTTATTATTATTAGTTTATTTTCTCTTTTCCTCTCTTTCCCCTTCTACTTACTACTATTATTATTATTTATTATTATTATTATTGTTATTATTATTATTATTACTTGTCCTCTCCCTGATTTCCCATCCTCCCCTTTCCTCGACATCTTTGTCATAAATGGTATTACTTTTATTTTTTGTTATCATTATTATTATTACTGTTCTGACTTGTCCTGTTATCTTTTCATTATCATTATTACAAGTATTTACACCATTATCATTAGTAAGGTTGAAGTTGTTGTAGTTGTAACGGTAGTAGTTGTAGTAGTAGTAGTAGTAGTTGAAGTAGTAGTCATTGTAATAGTATCGATTGTTATTGAGTAATTGTTACGGAGATTATAGAAGTTGTAGTTCATGTAGTAGTAGATGTCATTGGTATAGTAGTAGCAGAAGTAGTAATGGTGTGGTAGTTACAGTAGTAGTAGTAGTCGTTGTTGGTAGTAATATCAGTAGTAGATGTTGTTGATGTAGATGTAGTAGAAGTGATTGTAGTAGTAGTAGTCGCAGTAGACATTGTAGTGGTAGTCGTTGTAGTAGTATCAGTATTAGTAGACACTTTAGTAGTAGTAGTCTTGGTTGTAGCTGTAGTAGAAGCAGTAGTAGTTGTAATATAAGAAACTTTCTGTAGTAGTAGTTGGTGTAGCACTTGTGATTTATTATTGTTGTTGTCAGTTATTACTGTTGTCCTTTCTCTCTTTTTACTCTCATATTTACTATCATACATTAATAAGCATTGTTGTTACTCCCTACCTCTGACTGGTTTCTTTCTATATGTTTTATCTATATCTGTGACACTTGCTTCATTTATTGACTGTTATTGTTCCTAATGTATGTACTCTGACCTGTCCACCAAGTTACCTTTACATGCATACACACACTCACACGCACACACTCACGCACATACCAGTACCTGACTATATTGTTGATGTTTTTGTTTTGTTTTTGTTTTGTTGCTTTGTATTTGTTATCTGTTGATGTTTTCTTGTATTTGTATGATTTTTGCATATTCTAAAAAAAAAAAAAAAAAAAATATATATATATATATATATATATATATATATATATATATATATATATATATATATAATAGGCAGGTGGCTCTGAGGCTAGATTTTTCTTTTCTTCAACACTAGAACTGATTTTGCTTGTTATATTGTAGATATGGATACTTCTAATAAGCAGATGCTTTCTTAATAGCTGTTATCTCACTGAATGTTGGCTGGATGATGATAAAGAGCATTCAATGGCAAAATGCACAATAAGGGTGAGAAATATTGACAAAAATGTTGGATTGCCATTTTATTTGGGGATTTCTTGGATAGCAATTACATCTGTTTGCCAGACAATGGCATTATTGTTCATTTTTTTTGGCCAAAAGTGAAAATATATAACCATGCAATTATTTTGGTATTCAGCTTACAGCCAAATGTACACTGAATTTTCAGATTCTGTTCAAAATTTTAATTTTTGTAAGGGTTAGAACTGTTAGGTCAGCGACACACCAAGCTGATGGTCGGCTGTTGGTCTTCAGTAATATACAGAACCGGACAACATAATCAGGTGATGGTTTCACTTTAGCTTGTGAGTTCAGGAAAAGCAGGGGGTGGGGTTGTGATGGGTGCTGGGTCTGGTCCTCAAAAGCGTTTCTCTAGTCCTATATATGGTCCGCAAAAAGGGGGAGACCAGAAATCTTGCTGAAATAGGGTGAACTATCCTTTTCATTCATTTTCTTGTCGGCTTAGTCCCTTGGGTCGCCAAAGCGGAATGAACCGCAAACTTATCCAGCAAGTTTTTATGCAGCGGATGCCCTTCCAGCCGCCACCCATCTCTGGGAAACATCCACACACACATTCACACACACTCATACACAACCCAAATCACCTGTACCGCATGTCTTTGGAGTGTGGGGGAAACCGGAGCACCCGGTGGAAAGGCTTCTTTATACTTCTGCATCAAACGCCGGCGTATGCTACGGCGCTGACGCATACCCCTTCGCCGTGGCCGTCGGCGTCGCTGACGTGCACCTCTCAAAAAAATCTAACTACACGTTGCAACGACGCGTAGCGCAAGCTCTGTGATTGGTCGGCTTGGTAGCGCTGACGAGTCTGGGCGGGACTGAGAGCCAGGTGAATGGTGCGAGCCTGATGGAGCGATTGTTTACAAATGTGGAGTCCTGTGAAGGAGCTCCGGATGGAAAGTTTTATTTTGTGTTTACCTCATAGTTAAAGTTGTTGCACGTCCGCCGGTTCCTGCCTCAAAATGAGCGAGTTTGAGCCACTTGTACATCCCAGAAGTGTTCAGGAAACGCAAAACAGCAGCGAAGAAACTCGACACAGAGGAGCATTAACACCACACTGCCAACTAGAGTTTCAGAAGTGTTAATGCAGAACAACAGAGACAGCGCGCAGAAGTAAATGCACAGCTACGCGCGTTGCATGCGCCGTGGGTTACGCCGGTCACTTGGCGCAGAAGTATAAACCAGGCTTAACTCCACACAGAAACACCAACTGAGCCGAGGCTCAAACCAGCGATCCAGCAACCTTCCTGCTGTGAGGCGACAGCACTACCTACTGCGCCACTTGGTCGTCCAACTATCCTTTTAACAATCCCTTTTTTTATACAAAACACTAATACTGTGTTCATAGCCTAAATTATAGGCTCATTCTAACTCCATTTATTGCTTTTGGATTTTCAAGACTTGTTTTTATATGATATTTAGAGTTAGGGTGGACCTTTAGTGCCTACTCTTAAACTAGTGTGAATAGTCTTATATTTATGTTTTCTGATAAAATAGTAATTAATTTAGTATGTGACATTTTTGAGTATAACCCTCATTTTGCATAATAAATAAATAGCAAAAATGTGTCGAGAATCTGAGAGAAAGTGGCACATACAGATCAGTAATGATCACCAGTGAAGTGTAGAACAGTTACGGCGCCGTTTTACACTTCAAATTCAACCAAATAATCTACACATTGATTAAATAAAGTGAAGTACAAGAATACTGAATTACCCATTCATAAAGATGTTCAGATGCTTAATAACTATAAATAAAGTGTATTTTAAATAACCCTATACTCTTAAAAAATTAATATAAATTTATACTATAAATTAATAAACACATACGTTCACATTAAGGCATTTCATTTAATGCTGAAAACAAGTTAAATCAGATTAATATCATTCCTCTCTTATAAAACTCATTTCATTACTTGTAACGTCCTTGACCAGCACATCAGAATAGTCCGCTAGACAGCACTTTTGGTTTCATTTTCAGAGCTTTTGCCTCAAAGTCAAATATAGTGAAAAACAGAGCTCATCAGCGCAGAGGATGGAGCAACAGTTGGACTGTTCCATTTTTGTGCAATGAAGGGGGAATTTTAATTCAACTGACAAACTTATAAACTAATGGTTACTATTAATAGTCAACATTTACTTACATTCATATACTGCTTTACATCCGTTACATTTTTCAGCTTTAAAATATTTTAGTGTGAGTGGGTCAGCCTTCAATCTGAGTGGGCCAGTGCCACCATGACGCTTTTGAAGCCACGCAAACTTTATTTACATCACGCACGTGGACCCGCTTGTGTGATATTACATAAAAGAATGATTAAACCATAAATTTGAACTGTAACATCATTTACTCATCCTTCACTTGATTTAAACCTGTTTGAGTTTCTTTAATAAGAAAGAAGATATTGTGAAAAATATTACAAACCTGTAACCATCGACTTCCACAGTATCTGTTTTTCCTACTAAGGAAGTCAATGATTTTAAGCATTTTTCAAAATATCTTCTTTTGCAGTTCAACAGAATAATGAAACTCATAAAGGTTTGGAATCACTTGAGGGTGAGTAAACAGTTAAAGAGCCCATATTATACATGAAAAAGGGTCATATTTCAGTTATATGGATCTCCAACATGCTGATATGCATGCAAGATCAAAAAACACTTTCATGGTCTTATAATATGCATTTATTTTTACCCCATTATTCCAGCAACTCCCATATGAATCGTTCAGCAATTCATTTGTTCCCAAACCCCTCCTAAGCTAATCTGCGCTGATTGGACCGATGACAGCCTGTTGCGATTGGTCGACAGCGTTCAGCGCTAGACAAATGCCCAGCGCGGTTTGTCAAGCCCCTGGCGGACGGGCCCACGCGATAACCCGTGACCGTCATAACCCCCAGCACGGGAAGTATGAACCGCACTTAGCAGTGAAAATTAAACCGATAGCATGCACATCATTTACTGAGCGTGATTTCCGTGACCGAGCTTTTCTCCCTTCTCAGCTGTAACTTAGATCATTTCTATTGGCAATCATTGCTGTGGCACCTCTTGCGTGTAGTGTTATATGTTCTCAGGGCTTACCTGTACTCTGCTTTGCCCAAAGATCCCATCCCCAGCCAGGGGGTTGTAGTGCTCACCACGCTTCTCCTTAGCGTGTAGCAGGCTGCCTTTGTGCCTAATAAACTGGCCTTATTTTGAACGCACCCCTGGTGTATTGTCTGCCCATTCTCACAAGTCTCATACACCAGTCTTTTCTGATCCTTCTTTAACAAACGAATGAATCGCCCACTGTAAGCGTATAGACTGCTGAATCAATTATTTCCCCTCACACTTCCAATAATATCCAGGTAAGCACAGTGTCTTCTTCACTCATGACTTCAGGATCTGTTTGTCTTCGCTGCTGTGTTAGTGGGCGGGGCACAGGTTTAAGGATGCTTTCACACCTGTGAATCAATTCAGTTGTTCCGAAACAGAGATTACAAATGTTACATTGTTGCTCTTTGCTCTTGGAGCGGTTCACCTTCACACTGCAAAGTTTCTAATCGGACCAAAAGAGCTACAACAAGTCACATGCGAGTAAACTCTCCTCACATTGGTCAGTGTCAGGGTTTATTTTGCAGCGTCCCGCTCAGCTGTCAGGAGAGGTGGTGGTTTGGTGGTGATTGACAGGGTGCGCGCGCGACGTTTCTGAGGAGAGACGCGGTGGGGAGGGGTGAGAAGGGTGTGCGACGATGCCTATTTGAGGACCGGGAGGGAGACGCAAGATTACCGGGAGATCATCACTCGTTTGCGGACTTCCGGAGACTCGGGAAACTTCCCGCCCTACTCATAATTCTCTCTTCATATAGCCATATGCCTATTACATATCCATAAAACACTGTGATATAACCGCGCTCGGATGGGATCGCTTTCTCACTGCAATCGAACCGCTCCAGGGTTCGTTTCAATCGAGCCAAGAACACCTCATTCAAGCGATCTCGGAGCGATTACTTCGGCGCGGAACAGAGCGCAATTGCCCTGTTCACATATGCTAAACGAACCGCGCTAACTGGGCAATCGAGACACGTTCCGAAACAAAAGTGTAGGTGTGAAAGCACCCTAAATTTTCCCGGGTTTGCGCCCATAACAACTATGTTTCGTTGTCTCGTCACGCCGAAACGGCTAAAGACTCGTTATGAAGACGATTCATTCTAACCACTATGAGTCGACTCTTTTATTAGATGAATCAATATTTTTAAAAACTGTCCACTTTCAGATTTAAGCCCTAGCTGGATATTTCACTTCACTTAGATCTGTGTTACACACTACATGGAAGCTCATTTTCGAAAACCCACAATAGGGGCTTTTTAAAAAATGTCAGTTTTTGGGTGAACTATCCCTTTAATGATCACCTTTTTTAGTACAAAAACACCAATTTTGTG